>NW_004955403.1:24053203-24056026 GCF_000276665.1 Chinchilla lanigera
TGTCTTGCCCTCACATATATGACCAATAACCAGCTCCAGTGGCTTCCAATACCCTTGGTGAATAAAGAAGCAGCTGCCTGGAAATATGTTATGCTAGCCTTTGTTCACTAAGGGGCCCTTTAAGCTCTCCACAACCTTATAAGAGACAACCCAATAAATGTTGTTAAATATTTTATTGTGATATATTTGCATTGGCCAAATCAAATTATAATAACTCTTTTACAATATTTAAGCTTGTAATTATAAATAGACTAGTCAGAACTTTTTGTAGATCAGTTAGCAAAAATCTATAATAATAAGAATTAGAAGGAATAAAAACCTTTTATTTATTATGAATATTGTCTTTGTTTTATCTTGTTTTAAGAATTTTGGCAACTCTGTGCTCTCTTTATTTAGTCTCTGGCTCTGTCACCTCTATATCATCTGTCACCTACTCAGGCTTCATTTTCTTTGGCGGTATATGTGTGATCTTTCCCTATAGGAGTTAACATAGTTTGGGCTAAGATTGAACTTTTATAAGATTTGTTTTTCATATCTTGACAAGCTTTTAGATAATTTTTAAGTTTCTCTGTGGCCCTGACTACCCCAAGGACATGATTGTAATATATATATATATAAAAGAACAAAAAATAGGAAAGAAACAATAAAAATGATACAGAATTTCAAAATAAGATGATAGGAAATTAACAATGGCTGTTATATTGCATATTGTTATCTTCAAAGTAGTTGTTCAGATTACTGGATACAGACATGCAAAATTGATCAAACAGTTAGGCTTTAACTCTTCCTTTCAATAAACAAATAGAAATTAGTAGTAAAATTAACTTAACTACCATGTGTGTATGTGTGTGTGTGTGTATTTCCTTCCTTCTTTCATTCTCTTTTCCTTTTCCTCATCCCAGTTGTTCTTTCCTTTTGGCAGTTTCCTTCCCTTGCACAATATCTATTATACCTTTTGGGTTTTATTTACTCTTTCAGTTACTTACACTAGGTAGACAATACAGTGTTTACACATGTGAGTCTGATTCATTTCACTTATGAGTATGGTCTCTACTTGCATCCATTTACTTATAAAAGCCTTGAGTTTATCTTTCCTTATAGCTGAGTAATACTCCATTGTATAGAAATACCACATCTTTTTTATCCACTCCTCAGGTGATGGGCATTTAGGTTGTTTCCAAGATTTACTTATGACAAATTGTGCTGCTATAAGCATGAGTAGACACGTATTGCTATGGTAAGATGTTTTCAATTTTTCTGGGAAAATACACAGAAGGGGAATATCTGGGTTGAAAGGGACCTCTAATCCTAGTTTTTAAAGGAATCTTCACACTTATTTCCACAGTGGTTATACCAGTCTACACTTACACCAACTCTGGAGAAGTGTTCTTGTTTCCCCACAGCCTTGCCAGCATTTGTTATTGGTTGATTTCTTGATGATAGTCATTCTTTCTGGAGTAAGATGGAATCTCAGTGTTGTTTTATTTGCATTTCTCAAATGACCAATGATGTTGAACATTTTTACATATATTTATTTGCTGTTTGTTTTTCTTCATATGAGAAGTGTGTATTTCTCTCAGATGCCTATTTTTGGATTGGGACTTTGAATTTGGGGGCAGCCTGATTTTTAAAAATTCTTTATATGTTCTAGATAGAAGAAGTCCTTTGTCTGAGGGACAGTTGACTAAAATTTTTTCCCAATTCATGGGATTTCTTTTTACTCTGTTGGTGATTTATTTTGATGTGCAATAACTTTTCAATAAGATGAGATCCCAGTTGTTGATTCTTTGAAGTATTTCCCATGCAGTTTGGCTTTTGTTCATGAATTCTCTACCTACACTTATATCTTCAAGATTTCTACCTACTTTCTGTTCCAGTAGATTTAGTGTTTCCCTTGTAATATTTAAGATCTTTAATGCATTTTGACTTTAGTTTAGTGCATGGTGATAGACATGGGTCTAGTTTTAGTCTTTGGAATATGGAAAGCCAGTTTTTCAGTACCGTTTATTAAAGAGGCTATCTTTCTTCCAGTGAACATGTTTGGCCCTTTTGTCAAAGATAAGGTGGCTGAGTATGTTTGAAGTAGTATCTGCATCTACTAAGCTGTTCCACTGATCCTCAGGTCTGTTTTTTCACCAGTACCATTCTGATTTTTATCACAGTAGCTTTGTAGTATAATTTCAAGTCAGGGATTGTGATGTTTCCTGCCTTGCTTCTATTGCCCAGGATTGTCTTTGCTATTCCAGGTCTTTTCTGGTTGTAGATGAATTTTAGGAATATTTTCTCTATATCTATGAGGTATACTAATAGTATTTTGATCAGGATTGCTTTGAATCTGTATAACAGTTTTGGGAGTATGGCCATTTTCACAGTGTTAGTTCTTCCTGTCTATGAGCATGGAATAACTTTCCATTTTCTGAAATCATCTTTGATCTCTTTTTTCAGAGTACTGTACTTTTCACTGTACAGATATTTTACTTCATTTGTTAGACTGATTGCTAAGTATTTCATTTTATTGGGTGCTTTTGTGAAAGATGTGGTTTCCCTAATTTCTCTCTCAGTGAATTTGTGTTTGTGTACAGGAATGCTATTGATTATTGAGTGTTGACTTTGTATCCAGCTACGTTACTGAACTTGGTTATTAAATCTACAAGTCTTTTGGTGGAGTTTTAAGGGTTTTCTATGTAGAGTATCATGTCATCTGCAAATATTGATACTTTCACTTCTTCCTTTCCAGTCCTTATTCCTTTTATTTCTCTCTCTTGTCTAATTGCTCTGGCTAATGTTTCCAGAAGTATATGGAATAAGAGTGGTGATAGTGGA
>NW_004955403.1:24056126-24137073 GCF_000276665.1 Chinchilla lanigera
TTTTCTCCGGTACCGGGAACTGAACTCACGACCTTGCGCTTGCCAGGCAGGCGCTTTTGCCGCTGAGCTAAATCCCCAGCCCCAGTTTTGTCCATTTAGTATGTTGTTGGCTGTTGGTTTGTCATAAAATGCTTTTGTCAGATTGAGATAAAGACCATATATTCTGACTTTCTGTAGTTTTTTTTTTTAAATCATGAATGAGCATTGGACTTTATTACATTCTTTTTCTACATCTGTTGAGATGATCATGTGATTTTTGTTTTTGGCTCCATAGATATGGTGTATTGCATTTATTGATTTGCATATATTGAACCAACTTTGCATTCTTGGGATGAATCCCACTTGGTCATGAGGTATAATCTTCTTGGTGATTTGCTGCATTCTGTTTGCTAGTGTTTTATTCAGAGTGTTTGCCTCTATGTTCATTAGGGAGATTGTAGCTCTCTTTTTTGGGAGATTGTAGCTCTCTTTTTTGTTTGGGTGTTTCTCTGGTTTTGATATCAGGATAATACTTGCCTCCAGGGATGAGTTAGGAAGAATTGCTTCCTTTTCAAGTTGATTAAAGATTTTGAGAATAATTGGCATCAAATCTCTACATTTCTTATAGAATTCAGCTATGAATCCATCTAGAACTGGGACTTTCTTTGTTGGTAAGTTTTAAATTATAATTTCAATTTCATTGACTGATATTGGGTTATTCAGGATTTTTACACCTTCTTGATTCTGCTTTGGTAATTCATATGTATCCAGGAACCTGTCCATTTCTCTGTTTTCCATTCTAGGAAGGTAAAGATTTTCAAAGTACATATTGATGATCTTCCAAATTTTACAGGATCTGTAGTAATTTCATCCTGTTTATTCTTTATTGCATGAATTTGAGAGTTTCTGTCTTTCTTTTAATAAGGTTGGCTAGAGGTTTATCAATTTTTTTTTATTGTTTCAAAGAACCAACTTTTCATTCATGAATTCTTTGTATTGTTTTCTTAGACTCCATTGCATTAATTTCTGCTCTGAGTTTATAATTTCTTCCTATCTTTGGCCTTTAGTCTTGACTTGCTCTTCTTATTCTAGAAGCTTGAGATGTGACATTAGGTTGTTTATTTATGCTCATTGTGTTTTCTTGGTGTGAGAATTCATCACTATGAATTTCCCTTTAAGGCTGCTTTCATTGCACATCACAGATTCTGGTAAGTTTTATGTACATTTTCATTTGATTGTAGATATTGTTTAATTTCTTCTTGGATTTCATATGTGACTACTGGTTGTTTAGGAGGGTGTTATTTAATTTCCATATGTTTATGGAGATTTTGTGATTTCTTTTGTCAATAATTTCGAATTTCATGGCAGTATGGCCTGATAATATGCATGGGATAATTTCAATTCCTTTGCATTTACTTAAGCATGTTCTATGGGCTAGTATATGGTTTAAGTTAGAGAACATTCCATGTGCAGCTAAGCTGAATGTGTATTCTGATGTTGTTAGGTGGAACATTCTGTAAAGGTTTACTAAGTCCATTTGTTCACAAGTTTGGTTTTGTTCTGTTTTATTTTTGCTGATGTTTTGTCTAGTTGATCTATCTCTTTGTGATAATGGGGTGTTATTTCCCTAATTACAATTGTGTTATTGCTCATTTGCTTTTTCATGTGTATTAATATTTGTCTAATATAATTGGGTATCCCTGTACTTCATATATATATATATGATTGTTATCTCTTTTGATCATTCTTGGCTTGAAGTTCACATTGTATGCAAACAGAATAGCTACTCCTACTTTTTTCTGGTTTCCTATCACATGGAATATTGTTTTCTATCTTTTGACTTTCAGTCTATGAATTTCTTTTTGAGTTAAATGTATTTCTTTTATACAGCATATTGTTGGAGCTTGTCTCTTGTTCTACTCTGTTTCTAGTCTATATCTTTCCTTTTTTTTTGGTGCTTGAATCAGACTCATGACCTTGCACTTGCCAGGCATGTGCTTATGCCATTGAGCTATATCCCTGGTTCCTTTGTCTGCTTTTTAAATTGGTGAATTGAGGCCATTTACATTAATGGTTATAACTGATATGTATTAGCTTATCTCTGTCACATTATTTTCCTCCTGTTGCTTCCCTACTTTTCTGCTCTGTTGAATTGCTTGCTCTATTTGATTGTTCCTTTCTATTTTTGTTCTTGAATTGTGGTCATTTTTATCACTTTCAACAATATCTTTCCTTATTCTTTGTAGGGTTAGTTTGGTGGTCATGAGCTTCTTCAGTTGTTTCTTATGGCAGTATCTTATTTCTCCATTAATTTTGAAAGAGTTGTGCAGGGTACATCAATCTGTGTTGGAAGTTGCTTTTTTTTCAGGACTTGAAATACTTCACTCCAAGCTTTTCTTGACTTGATGGTTTCTGTTGAGAAGTCTGCTGTGATTCTGATGGGTTTTCCTTTATAGGTGATCTGTTTGTTTTCTTTAACACTTTTAACATTCTATCCTTGTGCTGAATTTCTGGGATCTTGATGATTGTATATCTGTGTAGATTTATTTTGGTTATGGCTAATTGGAGTTGTTTATGCCCCACTTAACTGTATGTCAGATTCTTTTCCCATGCTATGGAAATTATCTATTACTTCTGCAGTCTTTCTATGTCATTTGTGCTGACTCCTGCTTTTTGTTGACACCTATCAGTCTTACACTGGTTTTCTTTGCATCATCTTGAATGCAGTCTGAATAGAGTATCACATTGAGAAGATTTTTAATTGCTATTTCCTGGTTCTTTGTTATTTGTAAGAGACCTTTTCTTTTGTGAGAGACCTTTGCTTTCCCTTGCTAGCTGCAATGTTGTCTCCAAGGTCTGAAAGTCTATCTTCAGCTTCATTTAAGTAGTTTTGCCAGCTTTTGATGGAATTTTTAATTCCTTGGATATCTCTTTGAATCTGTTTCATGCATTCTAATTCTTTCCTATATTGTTCTTTCAAGGTTTCCATCATTTTCCTATGCTCTATTTTTTATGTAATGTCTTCTTTAGATATGCTAAACAATTCTTTCATTAAGCTTGTCATTTCTTTTTTAACTGGTAGATTATTTCCATCTGACTTCCTATAGCCTTGTGGAATCGTTTCTTTACTTTAGTTGCTATCATTTCAGAAATTTCAGGTGTGTGACTTCTAATTTCTTCTATGTCAATGTCTCCTGGACTTGTTCTTGGTGGGCTGGAGGTCCGAGATTGCATTTTGTTCCTTCATCTTGTGATTTGCTATTTCAAAAACTTTTTATTTTGTTTTCTGTGATGATCCTTGTGAGTTTTGGTAGTAGGTAGCTATATTACTAGTGTCAAGGCCTCTGTAGGAAAAGCCTGTTCTTCGAGGATACCTTCTTTGTGTAGGAGATTCTTGGTTTGTGTCTGTCCCAAATTCCTTCTTTTTATGATCAATTGAGAATGGGGTGTTTGTTTTTATTTGGCTCAGTTCCTAGTCTTTTTGTGTAAAGCCGAGGGGAGGTTATTTGTGTTGACTCCTGCTTTTTGTTGACACCTCTCAGTCTTATATTGACTTTCTTTGCATCATTTGCATTTGCATTTTAATTGTTATTTCCTGGTTCTTTGTTATTTGTAAGAGATCTTCCCAATATCTCCCCAATATTGCTACACAAGGGAGAACAACTGAATGCAACAGATATAACATCCTAGCTATAGTAGTACAATTAGCAATAGTGATAGCATCAGGCACAATTTAGAAATTGATAAACTATGGTAACTATTGATTTTGTACTTTAGACCATAGGAACAAAATCTAGTTATGTAACAGAACCAATCATAAATTAAGTTTGTACGTGAAGTGTTTCCCTTTGTTAAAGTTGATTTACCTTGGGTTCCTCTGGACAAGGCAGTTACCAAGTCCTGGGCACTTCCCATGCTTGTTGCCCATCCCCAGGCATAGGGGAATGGGCTGGGGACCCGGGTTCCTCCAGATTGAGGTTTCTGCATGGCAGAGAGGGGATAGTTGGGGTTTCTTTTCTCCCACAGGGCTTACTGAGGTTCCCACTATGGTGGGGAGATGATGGGCAGGGTCTCTATCTTCCTGCAGGGCTCAAGAAGAGGTGATGGTGGAGAAGTGATTTGTGGGATTTCTTGGCCTCCCCCTTTCCATCCATTGCCCATCTCCATTTCTGTGGCAGTAAGAACAGGAGGGTAGGACAACAGGAATGAAAGATCAAGATCAGAAACACTCACAGTAGCAACACAAATTTTAGCTTAAAAATTGCCTACACTCCTGAGGATTGTTCTAAAACAGATATAAATCCTTGCAGATCATCAGTGGACCATGCGCAAATCATGTCCAAACACATTTGGGGCTCATCTCTCTGTTACATATTCTCTAAGCTAGTGATGTTGAACTTTTCAGAGACAAGTGCCCAAACTGCAATCCAAAATCCACTGATGTACCACAAACTGTCAACACTGCAATTAGAGCTGAGTATTCAGATTTTAGCTTAGAAAAACCAACTCATACATTAATAGTTTTTGTCTTAGAAGAAAAGCAATATGCATGCCATAGATTCACAACCATTGCTTTAAGCACTACCTGGGGGAAGTCCAGGAGTCCATGTGCCTGTGGTTAAGTATTGATACCAATTGGGAGAAACTGAATTGAAAAAAGGACACTGCCAGATTAGCAACTGAAGTAACTTTACTCCCTCCTTCCCTCATTTGCTCTTTGCCTCCTTTTTTTGTCTTCTCTCCTTTTCTCTTTTCCTTCCATTCTTCCTTTTCTTCCTTTCCTTTCTTTCTCTTCAGTTTTCATTTTGAAATAATTTCAGTCTTTTAGAAAAGTTTCCCAAAGCACTCCTGTATGTCTTTTATTCACCAATGTCTAACATTTTGCTACATTCAGGAAATTTAGCATTGACATTGATGCAATACTTCAATCTAAAGTTAATGTTCTAGTTTCACTAGCAATCTTTTCCTGGTACAGGATCCAATCCAGAATCCATGTTGCATTTAGCTTTTCTGTCTATACAGTCTCTTTTAATTTGGAACACTTCTGCAGGCTTAGGTCCTGGTTATATGACAATGTTCTTTAATTTAGATTTGTCTAAGTTTCCCCATGGTTAAATATAGATATTTTATTTTGGGTCTGAATAGAGTATCACATTGAGAAGCTTATAATGTTCATTTGTCCCTGATTTGTGCCTCCCATTTTTATTTTTAGTAGTACTGGGGACTGAGCCCATGGATGGTTTACTGCTGAACTCTATCACCAGCTCTATTTATTTTACTTTTTAAATTTTGAGAGAGGTCTTGCCAAGTTGCCTAGACTGGACTTCAACTTGGTATCATCCTGGCTCAACCTCCCAAACAGCTGGGATTACAGGATTTGTGCCACCATGCCTCACTGGTACCACCTTTTCTTTTATCACTAATAAAATGTCTAGCAATATAGTGTATAATAGAGGAAGGTTAAAGTTTTTATTCACTTTAAATATGTAACTTTACATTATAAGTAAAATTTTAATTCTAGGTTCTCTACCTATGTGAGAATATTTGATTGTTTAACTATTACCTCTGAAAAATTTGATTTACCTCTGCCATAACTCATAATGGACATATCAATGTCCTTCTTATAATAACTTATGAGACAGGTAGACAATCAGTTAAGGTACGGAAAATTTTGGCAGTGCTATAACCAACTTAACTTTATAGAACCTTCTATTCAACAAGAGTAAAATATATGCTTTTTAAGAAGTGTAATGGAACATTTATCAAAATAGAGGGGCTGGGGATACAGCTCAGAGGCACAGTGCTTGCCTGGCAAGCCCAATGTTATGAGTTCAATTCCCAGTACTAAAAAAAAAAAAAAAAAAGCATATTCTGTGCTATAAAATATGTCATAATAAACTTGAAAGAATTTGTACCAAATAAGATATGTTGTTTGGTCATATGGAATTAAACAATAAATCAATTATAGAAAAATAATCTTAAAGTCCCCAAATATTTGAAAATAGATAGCACACTACAAAATAACTCTTGAATAAAAGAAAATAAATCAGAAAGTGGTTTGAAAGAAAGAGAACAGAAACATAACATCAAAATTTATGAGACGTATCACTAAATTAGCACTTAGTGGGAAAATAAGCTAAAAACTCATATAAAGAAGGAATAAATGTTTCTAATTAGGAAACTTGAAAGGTTAGAGCAAATTAAGCAACAAGTAAATGGAAGAAATTCCATTAAGGAAGTACCAATCAATGACGTTGAAAAATAGATCACTGACTTCGAAAAAAGAAAGAAAATCAATGGGTTCTTTGAGAAGATTAATGGAATTTATAAATCTTTAGATGGATAGATCAAGACTGAAATAGGTCAGGATCAGTATTGAGAGAGTTGACATCACTATAGATTCTGCACTATTTAAACAGCAGTTCTCAAAGGGGGTTGCTTTCTTTAGAGAATTTTTGGTAGTGTCTGGAAATTGGAGGCTTAGAATCATTGCTATGATGTCTCTAGAGTGGAGGGGGCACAGGAATGTTGCTGCATACTCCACAATACACAGAACATGCCCCCTCAACAAAGAATTACCCAGCCTAAAATGCCAATATGGTCCTGTTGAAAAACCTGCATTAAAAGGATAACAAGAGAATGTTATATATAACTTTAAGCCAGTAAATCAACAACTCAGTTGAACCAGACAGGTTCCTTGAAAAGTATAAACTCAAAGTTCACTCAACAAGAAATAACCCAAGTAACCCAGCATTTATTAAAGAAACTGAATTTGTAGCTTAACAGTTTCTCACAAAGAAAACTCCAAGACCAGGTACCCTTATGGATGAATTTTAGGAAATATTTAAGGAAAAAATAATATCAATTCTCCGTAATCTTTTATAAAATATTGGAAAAGAGTAAATAATTCTTAAACCATTCATTAAACCTGGCATTTTCTTGACACCAAAATCAAGGATAATACAAAAATTGACAGACCAATCAATACAATTCTGTCCATCTATCATCTATCTACCTACCTACCTATCTATTAATCTATCTATATATCTATCTTATATCATCTATCATCTATCTATCTATCTACTCATCCATCTATCCATCTATCCATCCATCCATACATACATGCTGGTTTATCCCAGGAATTCAAAGTTAAACATTTGAAAATTAGTGAGTATACCTGTGTTAATAAACTGAAAAGAACAGTCATACAATCAACTCAACAAGATTTAATATAATCAATCTTCCTTTCCCCAGCACTCTAAAAATAGAAGGAAAGTTCTTCAACATTATAAAGGGCATATATGAAACACCTACAGCTAACTCATACTAAAAGTAAATGAATTGAATATTCTTCTTAAGATAATAAACAAGTAAGGATATCTACTCTCAGCACTTTTTTTTTCACCACTTCTATTCATTATTTTTCTGGAGGCTCCTAGTTAGCACAATAAAACAAGAGAAAAGAAACAAAAGGCATTCAGATCAGAAAGGAGAGATGTCTTTATTGATGGGTAATATAATCATTCACATAAAAATAATCTTATCAAATCTACAAAGCTACTAGAATTAGTAAATGTGTTTTGCAGGATATGTACAATATACAAAAGTTAGTTTTATTTCTATATAGCAGCAATGAAAATCTGTAGATGTAAGAGTACATTTGCAATAACATACAAAATATGAAATACTTAGGAATACAGTAAATCTGACAAAACATGTGAAAGACCTATATAGTCCAAAGTACAAACTGTGGTTGAGCAAAATTAGTGAAGACTTAAAATATGATATGCTATGTTCATGGATGCAAATATTCATTTTAACAAATAAACTCCATAAATATATCTATGGATTTAACAGAATTCTAATAAGAAATCACAGTGGATTTTTTCCTTAGGAATTGAAAAATGAATTCTAGAAATCATGAAATGTAGGGCTTAGGATAGTCAGAATAATTTTGAAAAAGAACAAACTTAGAGGACTAACACTGCCTGATTTCAAGACTCATTACAAAAACACATGAAAAAAGACAGTATGATGTTAGTATAAACATAAATAAATAAGTAGGACAGATAGAGACTAGAAATAGGCCCACTCATACATGGCAACTGTTTTTTCTTTTTTTTAAACAAAGGCGCAATAAAGAAAGGATTACCTCTCCAATTCTGCTGAGACAACTGAATACCAACAAGCTAATAAATGAATTTGGATCTCTACCTCATGTTATATACAAAAATTAATTCAAAGTGGCTGATAGTGGTAAAGCCTAAAGCTAAAACTTCTAGAAGAAAATATAGGTTAAAACTTGTGAAATTGTGTGAAGTAAGAATTTCTTAGATATCAGACCAAAGGCACAATCCATAAGAGGATAAAGTAGTTAACAGGACTTCGTTGTAATGAAGATTTTTTTTTTTTTGCCTGTTAGGATACTGTAAAGAAAATGAAGATATGCTACAGACTAAGTGAAAATATTTGCAAGTCATTAATCTGGTAACTAATTATAACCAGAATAGAAATTTTAAAAAATCTCAAAACTCAACAAATAAGCAATCCAGTTTTAAAAGCCTGCAAAAGATCTCAAAAGACATTTAAAGAACATACATGATAGCAAACCAACACATGATAAAATATGTCTGTTATCAATAGTCATTAGTACAAATGCAAATAATGCTTAGGAGAGAACACTAGATGTATTAGAAACTATTTCTAATGGACACCCCCCAACTTAGTCTCCAGACAATGGCAGCCCAGTCAAGGCTTTGTAAGTCCTCAGGAATAGACCTTCAGCATGTCATAACCTTACTTTGGATCTTCATTTGCCACTGTAATACCAGAGGCAGAAACAGACAGTTTTGAAAGTTTCCTGAACTGTTTGATCACCTCTTGTGCAAATTTCCTTTATACAGCCCTAGGCAAGCATTGTTACCTTAACCAGAGGCAAGCTGAGACATGCAAATTCACACCCTCACCCATATGAGCAAGGGAAAGAAACAGGCCCTTAGAGGAGCAGGGTCCCCTGTCCCACATGGTGAGCTTTTACATGCTACTTGCTGGCATCCTGATTGTGTTATGAGACGTGTTAGAGAAACTACTGTACCCTGACTGGTGACACCATCTGTGAAAGCCCAGGGCAGTGGGGTGGGGAATGGTAAGAACAGGGGAGGAGAAAATTGGAACAAACTTTTGCAATCCAGCAGGCAAATAAATAAATACTAACTGACTTAGCAGACACAAGGAAGCTTACTCTTAAATCAGCAGTGAGAGAGCTGACTTATACCACAGATTCTCTAAAAAGCGTTGAACTGGGAGCATTGTGTATTTCCAGGCCAAGAGAGCAATCTAAACAAGGAAGGTTTGTTGAAAGGTTTTAAAAAGTAATCTGATCTCCCACTCATCTTGCCAGTTTGTTTAGTCAGACTGTTCTCCTCTCCTACACTCAGGGATTATTTTCTGCAGAGGGAAAACTTGTCTCTGGAGAGGAGAAGAATATAAGTAGATGGAAACTATTCCAGGATTCTGAGCCACCCACCCCCATCTTAGTCCCCGGAACAATGGCAGCCCAGCCAAGCCTTTGCAAGTCCTCAGGGAATCTGACCAGCTCATGAAGAAAATCGTAAAGACCCTGATTATGAGTTTTCTGATGAAACAACTCAGCCAGGTCACCACAGGGTAAAGTTCACTCTGCCCATATATTCAGTGTTTCCATTGACCCTAATAAGCATGTGACTAAAGATTATCATTCAGGGTAGGAAATGATCTGAAGACAAACCAACATAAAAAGGTAACATGGACAAAACAGAGAAGCCTGAAGATAAGAAGCTTTCCGTAAGTTGATCATGGTATCCTCAGAAATACAGGAAAGGCTATTTCAACCTTGGGACAGCAACAGAATATAGAAACATGGGTCTTTGGAAGAAAAGGAGCATCAAACATTTAGAAATGTTTAGATTGAACAAGCTGTAAGGTAAAACTGATGAACTGTTTGGATCTTTAATGTCCTTCAAAGATCATGTATTAAAGGTATGGTCCTCAGCCTGGGGTGCTGCTGGGAGACGGTGGAACCTTTAAGATATGGGACTAGTGGAAGGAAGTCAGGTGATTGGAGACATGCTCTCGAAAGGGATATTGGGACCCCAGCACCCTCCTTTTCTTTCTTTCTTTCTTTCTTTCTTTCTTTCTTTCTTTCTTTCTTTCTTTCTTTCTTTCTTCCTTTCTTTCTTTCTTTCTTTTTTTCTTTTCTTTCTTTCTTTCTTTTCTTTCTTTCTTTCTTTCTTTCTTCTTTCTTTCTTTCTTTCTTTCTTTCTTTCTTTCTTTTTCTTTCTTTCTTTCTCTCTCTCTATCTTTCTCTTTTGTGGTATTGGGGTTGAAGCTAGGACCTTCATACTGAGCTACATCTACAGCCCATTTTTTATTTTTTATTTTGAGGCAGGATCTCTCTAATCACTAAATTTCCCAGGCTGGGCTTGAACTTATGATCTTTGTGTCTCAGACTTGCAGAGTGCTAAGATTACCACCATGAGGTGAACAAACCTCCTCTTGTACCCACTCTTTGCTGTAAGCTACTGCTTCATTACAGTCCAAAGGTAATAGAGCCAACCTACCATAGACTGAAACCATGAGTGAAAATAAAGCTTTTCTCCCTTTAAACTGATTTGTCTCCAGTATTTGTCATAGTGGTAGAAAGCTGACTAACACATCTTTCAAAAAAGTAGAGTGAGAAGTAAAAACAGATGTAAAAAGAAAAATTAGAAATTAGAAAACTAGTCCAGGAGGCTCAATAGCTCAGTGACAGACAATTCAGGAAGAGGGAAAAAGAGAAACAATAGAAAAAGGGAGAGAAGTCCTTATCAATATAATTTGAACAGTTCTCCAGAACAGAGTGACAGAAATTTCTAGACTGGTATTTCATGGATAAAAACAGATACAAAATAAGATGTGTCATTGTGAAACCAGAACTCTGGGAATAAAAGATCTCAGGAGATTAAATGATATAAAGGGATCAAGTTGGAATGTCACAAGACTTCTTAACAGTAATACCAGAGATTAGAAAACAATAAAGTGATGCCTTCAAAACTGAAGAAAGATGATTTCCATCTTAAAATTCTGTATATAATCAAAATATCAATTAGTACAATGATTGAATAAAGACATTTAAAAAGTCAATGCTTCAAAAATTATACTTTTCATGTGTGTTTATCCAGATATTACTAAAAATCTGGGAGAGACGTTTTCAAGAGGCTTAAATTGTGAAATGTGTGATGCTCTTAATATCTTGAAAAGCTGTTTCTATAATAGAATGGGTTTGTGTTTGAATTAGCGATAAGCACTAATAATAGCAATAAAATTATTATCCAGGGAAACAAAAAGTTGTTTAGGATAGGAAAAACCATTATAGTTTACTACATGGCCTAGTCAAAGTTCCATTCACATAGTCATAGTAATATAAGCATCAAGTAAAGATCTAATAAAAATGATGATATGAGGTCAGATGGGAAGAATATATGATGCTCTCTCACTTGCAAAGTGATCCATTAATAGACAATGTGTAAAAGTGAAGAATCAAGAGCAACAGTGCAAGTGTTTGATTTAGAGATGCAGGAGTCAATACCAAAAGCATGAGCTTAGATGCCTGAAAGTGGCTCATCTGGAAAGAAGACTTGGAGGGGACTGTTAATGTCCTAGCAGCATTATAGAATAATTTGATTTTCAAATCTGTGTTTACTTACTTTTAAAAAGTTGAAGACAAAAATATAAGTAAGTTGCAAAAAGCCCACATTACATGCCTCTTTGAGCAAGTAAACAAAATGAAGTGATAAATAGTTTATACCATTTTATGATTCCAGTCAGCATGACTTGAAGCACTTGGAGCTCAGCATCACGGAGTTCGGTTTGTAAGCTGGAGTAAGGCTCAGTGCAGAGTTGTGACAGACACTCAGAGGAAGCACTGAGAAGGACATTCCTGAGGTGGGAGAAGACACAAGGAGCATATGGGATTCTCCCTCTATTCCTGATAAAACAGCACATGTAACCGGAGATTTCAGGTTTCAACGTTTTTATGCAATGATGTTGAGGAAGTTTTGCATTCTAAAGTTCCTTGTCTTGAGTACAAAAAGTACAAGAAAAAGATGATTACGCATGTAAATAAATGTCCAATAATGAGCTGCTTTCTCTTAAAAACAGAATACTTACAACTTCAGAGTTTAAGTTTTCTGACCTGGAGGCAAGCCAAAAATAACAAAGGAAATGTTAAACGAGAACAGTGACTTGGCAAATTCGAGTCCATGAGATTGATTTAGGGTTGCATAGACTCTACTTTCATCCTATTGTTGCTGTGCTCAGAAAGAAAGAATTCATAGAAGCTGAGGAGTGACTAAATCAACCTGGTAAAAGACTCACAGGTGCAGGGTGGCATAGAGAAAAGCGTTGCATTCCAAAATCCCTTGTGAGTTCCAAGAATCAGATGCCCAATAAGGCATCTGTACTCCTGAGTCTCTGTGAGACACTAACTGAAAACATTTCCAGAAATAAGCAGTGAATTCAAGTATTGCGGTTAATTCCTAGTTTCCCCCTGCCTGTCCCATTTTGCTATTAACTTAGGTTTCTTGTACTCTGTTCAGACTTTAATTCCATCGTATAATTATTCTAGCTTTGGTAACCATCCAGCTGTAATGTAAGCTGGCTTTTCAAGAAACCAAACACCAACAAAGCTTCTCATTTGTATTGCTGGAATCTAAACTATGAAGAGATTTAATCGTAAAGATAATCATTTGCTTGGTCACACAACCTCAGAGAATTCTTTTCCTTCAAATATCATTATTAGGAGTATTAAAATTGTGAAAATGAATGTGTAGTTTTTGGTAATTAAACTACTTATAATAAGTCTTCTTGCAGAGGCATTGGGATGCTCTGTGCATTGCTAATAATCCATTTTTTAAAGCTTATGTATGATAAAATTCACTCTTTTTGAGTTTTAACACAGATTTCTGTGAACTTTATCACCTCATGCTGCCCCACTGGTAATACCCTGAAACCACTGATTTATTCTGTATCCTTATGGCTTTGCTTTTTTCAAGATGTCATATAAATCATTCATATTGGAGACTGTCATGCCTTGCTTCTTTCACTTACCTTAGTATATTTAAGACTCATTCACATGATTGTGTATGTCATGTGTGTGCATGCATGTGTGTTATATGTATATGTATATGTGCATAATATATTTTGTATGATACCTACTGCATAAACCTTTATTTTATTCTCAAAAAAATTATAGAACCATAGGACATTGCAAAGACAGTGCCAAGTGGTCGCTGTGCCTGTCAGCAGTCATTTCCTTTAATGGTTGCATCTTAAATAATGATAATATATCAGGAACAAGAAACTGACATTGGTATCCTGTTGGTCATTTTACCACATGCAGTCACCATCTCAGTAGTTCAACACAGAACCTTTCCCTCACCACAAGGATCTATGTAGAGTAACCCTTTATGCTCACCCCCTACTTCTTCCCCTCTTCTCCTTTCCTAGACTCTTGGCAGCCACTAATTTGTTACCATCTCTATTCTTCCACCATTTCACAAACATTATATACAAGGAATCATATAGTACTTGACTTTTGAGATTAACTGTTTTCACTAAGAACAATGCCCTGGAGAAGTTGTTATGTGGATCCATAGTTTGTTCCTCTTTATTACTGAGATGTACATGGTATATACATTTTTCCAGTTCATTTATCCATTTGCTTGTCAATGGTCATTTGAATAGTTTCCAATGTTTAACCAATATGAACAAAGTTTCTATAATGTTTGTACACAGGTTTTTATGTGAATGTGTTTTCATTTCTTTTGAGTCATACCTCAGAAAGAAGAGGCTCAATCATATGATAAGTGAATGTTTATCATGAAAAGAAAATGCTACCCTGTTTTCCAGAGTGGCTGCCCCACTCACATTCCCAGCAGCAGTTCTTGAGGGCTTTCATCAGCTGCTTCTCACCCTTGCCAATGCTTGTGTAATGTCAGATTTTGTTTTGTTTTTAGGCATTCTAGTAGCTGTAAAATGACCGCTTACTGATTTAATTTGCATTTACTATTAGGATAGATTTGAAAAAAGAAATCTCAGCTCGAGGAAACGCTATTTTGGTTTCCCTACTTCATAACTAAGAAAGATTACAAAGAGTTACCAGGCTCATCCTCTGCCTCAGGAGCCTGAAAATGGAAACCGTCAAACAGTTGCCTGCTGTCTTAAATGACTGATATCACTGTTTCTAACTTGTCCCTACGTTGAGGGAAAAAGCTAATCTTGTTTGTAATAATTATAAATTAAAAAGCAAGCTTTATTCTCACGATGCAAAAGGTACACTTCAGAGGCATTGCGTGAATATAATTTTATTCCTTGAATTCAAGTTCAAGAGCACTGGGAATGCTTGATATCTTGAGGAATTTTGAGAAGAATTGATTTGTTAAAATGGAATCAATGGGATGTGAGTGGAAAGAACAAAAATGGGAATTCAGAAGTCCTGTTCTAAACACCATCCTGTCTGGTATTGGCTGTGTGACACTGACCATGTCTCTCAGACCTCATCAAACCTATAGCCCCTACTCTGCAAAATTGAAGTTTGGACTTACTTCAGTCACCTCCTACAGACTGCAGAAACATGCAGAGAACTCTAGATCTATATGGTTTGCCTATATTGAAGAGGAAGATTCTGTGTTCAAATTAGCTTGGTAAATTTGGAGTCAAAGTTTGAGAGGTTTCATTAACGTAGGACTTTCTCATTTTGGGAAATGCTAGACTAAAGTAAATGTAATATCCTTTCCAAATCTAACTTTTTAATATTTCCAGACCTTTTCCTTTTTTTGGTACTGGGAATCAAACTCAGGACCTTGTGCTTGCCAGGCAGGCAATTGTGCCACTGAGCTATACCCCTGGCCCCCATTTCCAGAATTAAAAAAACACCAAAACTCAAACACTTCCTAGTGTATTTGTTCAGAAAGTTTTCATTTCATATATAAAGTGAAATGAAAAGTTTTAGGCAAACTGGCTCCATGGTCCCATAAAGTGTGATATTCATACCTAAAATAATCATGATTTCTTTTCTCAGGCCTACATATTTGAGTTCAGGGTGGTTTAAACCTGCACAGAGATTAATTAGCCAGGTTTTGGCAACATGGCCGGTCAGGAAGAGCTGTGAGGGACGCAGACCTAGGTGAGGAACAAGCCTGAGGAGGCCCCACAGCAGGGAGTCAGAAGGTGACCGTGCTGAGGCCTGAGGGCAGACACGCACCAGTTCAGAGGCTCAGTGACGTCTGTTGAGCAATAAGGAGTCCAGAAACACACGGCCAAGCAAACACAAACCACAGGCCACAAGTCAGATAAGGAATAAGGAACTAAGAACTTCACAGGCCCCCAAAGGTGTCCAACTCAGTCCCCAGGAAACAGACATGAGACACCATAAAGGAGCCTTTAATACCAAAATAAGCTTCTCACCAGCTATGAGCCCACCACTTCCTGCTGGACAGCAGGTGATACCTGGAGAAGCTCCTGGGCCTGAGTGTTGGGGCCGTGGGTGTGAGGTCCTGTGCAAGCAGGGGCTAAGCACAAAGGGGGACTGCAGAAGAGCCATTTGTGGGTCAGCCTCGGATGGGAAGAAGCCTCTCCCTTCTCTCTGACTCCCTCCCTTTCCAGAGTACCAGTTGGATGGTTTTTCTCTCTCCTATACTCTTGAGTTATTCTTTGAGCCTGAAATATTTAGAGTGAACCAGGTGTGGGGTACACCACTGTAATGTCAGCCCTCTGGGAGGCTGAGGCAGGAGGATCATAAATTTGAGTCCCACCAGGGCAAATGCGTGGGACCCTGCCTTAAAATAAACAAAAAGGGAGGGGCCCAGAGATGTTGCTGAGCGGTGGAGCACCTTTGTGATTCTGTCCCTAGTACCACACACATAAAAGTTCAGAATGAAGAGATTAGTTGACTAAAACAATTTGAGCAAGCTGGATGCAGGGAAAAGTACATGGAAGTCAAGTTTTGCTCTTTAGATCTCAGCTGTGGACTTTGGTTTCTTCACCCCGCCCCTCAATTTTGTTTTTTCCAATTTAAAAATGTTTTCAGTGACATGTAGTAATGGTGTGTATTCATGGGGTACAGTATGATATTTTGATCCCCACATGCAGTGTGTATGATCCAATCAGGGTAATTAGCATATCAGTTCTTTCCAGCTCCAAGGTACCTAGATTCTAGTGAGTTTTTTCGAATCTGGGACAGGATAGTCACATTCCATCCTGGATGAGGAGATAAGAAGAGACCTCTCCTTTCCCGAGCTCCTAACAGCTGCTGGCCCACGCCTGCCCTCACCCACATCTGGGAACTGCACCCACTCTGCATTGTTGGCAGGCTCGTCCTTGAGGAGACCTCGGAGCAGACACCAGGGCAGGTCCGTGGGCCCAACTTGGACAGCAGTCTGCAGCCAGGCCGCTCCAAGTGCCGCGGGGAAGACAAACCAGCGGAAAGGCAGACGTAAGGGCCCGGGGCTGGGTGAGACTCAGACACACACCCAACATGTGGTGTGGTGGGGGACACACGGACAAGGTGCCTCACTCTGTTAAAGGAAAAACTTTCCACAAATTAAACTTAACAGGGCTGAGCAAAGAATGACTTGGCAGATCAGGCAGCCCTCAGAACGAGAGGAGCTCAGGGAACTTCGTGGAGCTTTTTGGGCAGGCAGCACTTAGGGACAGCAGCCAAAGGTCAGAGCAGAGACAACTGGACTGGTGACAGCTGTGCACTTGCCTCTTGGGAACATGGTCTGATCAGTTGGCAGTCTGTGATTGGCTGAAGCTTGGCTGCTGCGATTGGTCAAGACTCAGTTAGCTGTTACAAAATAGACTCCTACATTCAGCTGTCAGTGTGTTTTGTTGTTTTTTTTTTTTTTTTTAGTTTTTTTCTGGTACCAGGAATTGAACTCATGACCTTGCGTTTGCTAGGCAGGCGCTGTGCCGCTGAGCTAAATCCCCAGCCCCTGTCAGTGTGTTTTACTGCTAACTTGCCTTTAGTTTCTAAGTAGAGATTTAGATAAGGAAGCACCATCAGGCCAAATGTAGTTCAGCTGAATACCCTGGCCTCTTTATCAGGGGACAGATGACTTGAGAAGGGGACTGTCTCTCCAGATGGCTCAGATAGAGCTGTCTTTAATAATTGGAAGGAGGAGAGAGTATTTTGCAATAAAAACAGGCATCAAGTAGGTACAAGTCAGATTAGTTGGAGGACTACACATTCCTCGGGTGAGCCTAGCGATGCCACTTTTCAGCAGGTAATACTTATGGTAATGAGGTGAGTTTATTCCCAGTTAAATTTCAGAGGCAGCCGGCAGCACTGGTTGAGGTGGGGAGACTGGTTTAAAAGAACAAGCTCCAGGCCACACCCCCTCTTCTCCTCTCACAGAACCTGTGCTGTTCCCAGCCCCCTCAAAGCTACGGAAGTCAGAGAGAAGGCATCGGTACATGGCCATGGCCCTGAGCTATATTCTACCAGAAGGTCCTGGAGACAGGGACTGTTCTGGCTTTCAGGCAAAGGACTAGATTTCCCTGGAGAATGTGCTGCTGGCTGGACTGGATGCCGTGCACAGTATGGCACAAAGTCAGGTGATGCTACAGGTAGCAATGGCTTTAGGAGAGGCCAGAGTTCCTTTAAAATGCTGGTATTAGACACCGGTTTCCTCTGGGGCAGGCAGCCTTCCAGGAAGGGTGAAACACCGCTTTTAGGCAGTCACAGTCCCACCCTGCAGGGGTACATTCACTAATCATGAAGGAGATGACTTCATGCATCAGTGTTTTCCCCAAGATCAAAATGAGCCAGCACTTCAATGGTTTAGTTGAATAGTTACAGTTTATCACTATGAGTTTTCCCTGTAGATCTCTTGTACTTTCCTTTTCCACAGAGCTTGAAGTCTTACTCTGCAAAGTTTAGCTCTACTGTTTTATGTATGTTAAGCCTAAGTGTGCAAGTGTGCCAGTGATTGTGAACTTTTATTTCCTTCATGGGTGAGCCTGGAAAGTGGCCATATTAGAGCCTCCAGGCTTATTTTTCTTCTTGACTATCAGATTGAGAATATTCATCCTCTGGGTAGTCTCCTGCTTATGCCCTTTCATCTAAGCTTAGAGAAAGAGACTCTACCTCTCAAAGGTCTAGGCTAAGATCCTTTCAAAGTATTCTGCTGATTCTTTTCTGGCTCCCAGCATTCCTTAGAAGACAAGCAGTCTTGTCATGAGTGCTGGTTTCATAACAATGACAGTGTCCACATTAAGAAGCCCCTGTCTTGGTTAGTAGCCTTTTGGAGACCTAAACTCCAGAGAAGCAGACTGGATAGCTGGAGACCAGAGATTGTACCACAGCCCTCCACCTCTTTTTTCTTCTTAAATTTCCTGTTAGAGTGTCCATTATCCCTCAGTATCCTTGAGAGATTGATTCCAGGAAGCCCTGTGAATACCAAAGTATTCAAATCACTTATATATTTTGGCATAGTAACATATATACAAAATGTGCTTATATCCTATGCACATCCTCCCATATACTTTAAGTTTTCTCTGTATTACTTTATACTACCTTATCACAATAAAACTACTATGTAAGTGGGTGCTATACTGCATTGTTTAGAGAACAATGACAAGAAGAAAGTCTGTACATGCTCAGTACAAGCACAATGTTTTTCAAATTTTGTCCATCCTTGGTTAATTGAGTTTGTGGGTGCAGAACCTATAGGTTTGGACAACAACTGTACTTTAACCATTTGTACAAATGTGATTTGTATCCAACCCAACTTTTTGGCATTGGTTGAAGTTACACCCAAATCTTAAGATTATAAATTCTATAACCACCCAGGAATGCCAGTTTCACCCAAGATCAGGAATTGGTTGCTAAAGTTTTTTCTTTCTTCTGTTTTTTGTTTTGTTTTGTTTTTCTTCTGGTACCGGGAATTGAACTTACGACCTTGTGCTTGCCAGGCAGGCGCTTTGCCACTGAACTAAATCCCAAGCCCCTTTTTCTTTCTTCTCTGGTATGCAAACACCTTCACTGTTCCTCAGTCAGTCTTAATCCAGCATGTTCAGTGATTAGCTAGCTTGGCAACCCGGGAATTAAATTAAGATCCTTGTCTTGCATGTAAGTCTACCCAGTCTTGTTTTTGTTTTAAAAAGGCTGAGGACATCTTGTGGGGAACCACTTGATTGATCCTTTCCAGCTTTCTTTTTCACATTACAAAATTTTATCTCTTCCTCTTTAAGGAAAGATTCCCATCTCATGGAGACATAATCAGAGAGAGAATTTTGCCAAGACGTGGAGCTGGAGGACTTTTTTTCCCTCAGGGTTAAGGCAATGGCAGCAAAACCCATCTTATGGGTGCAGTCACTGGGAACTCCTGAGGTTAGGTTGGTTATAGGCATTCCCATGGTGCAAATCTAAACTTCAGGTGGTTTATGGACAGTTTTTCTATAGAGAATCTTTCAGGTCCAAGGAGCACTGAGAAGGCTGGTATAACAGTGGCCACCCCTTTGCAAGCTGATCTTCGGCTTCCCCTTCCTATGCCTAGTGTTCTACATTCTAAAACGAAAAGGTCATCCTTACATGATTGAAATGTTAACTGCTAAATAAATAATCTTCCTTTAGGTTTACAAAATCCAGAGCCTTTCAGATAATATCAGAATATATAACATCTGTCCTTATTCTAGTCCTGTGTATCAATATATACAAAGTTTGTAAATTACTCTGAAGCTTAGCTTTCAGAAAAGCAACATATTTGTTTAAAAAATTAGAGACACCAACCCCAGCAGGTTAGTGTTTGTTATGAAGTTCCAGCCAGGGGGAGAAAAGGAGACATGTGCTCTGGATGACGAGGTCCCGCTCAGCACATAGCCTTCCTGTCCATTGTTACGTTGTACCTCCTCTTGCCCCTTAGTAAGCCCCTCATGTACCTGGGTTCCCCAAGATAATCTTTTGGGTGGAGGGGGGACAATAGCCGCTCTACCTTCTCAGGGTGCCAGTTCTTGAATAAACCTGATTTTCTTCCCAGTGACTCCTGTCCCCTGACTATTGGCTTTGAAGTGACAAGCAGATGATTGAGTTGGGTTTGGTAGCACTGGGACAGGCCCAGGGCAGCCCCAGACTCTGAGTCATTCTGATGGCCTCACCAGCTTCCTAGGGAAGCCCTCCAGCCAAGGGCCCCTTGACCACATGGGCTTCTTCAGGAGGGGTCCCCACAGCCAACTCCATGGCCCTTTCAAACTCAGGTTGTACGTAGCATCCTCCAGAAGTGACTGTTGCATTGCCAGCTCACTCACCCTGCAAGTGTTCTGAGAAGGCCTGTCTACAAGATGGATGAAAACAGACTATTTTAAGGAACTGAAATGTGTCACTTAGTGAAAAGAATATGATACAAATGGCCTTTTTGTGGCAACATGATTAAGAATAAGTAATTGGGGAGAAATGTACAAGTCTTGAGAGATTAATGGATGTAGAAGTAAAAGAATAGACCCGACTTCCCCCATCTCCCCACTGGGACACGTGTAGGCAGACGTAGCTGCGCACCACCATCTCCATAGGGTCGTGCCCCTCTTCTATGTGGACTGGAACATTTCCAGATTGATGCTTCCACCAGGGTGAGGATATTGCACTTGTGAAATTAAGCATTTCTGAAGAAACTACTACAACAGAACTCTTAAAGGAAGTACAGACAGGGTCAACTTCTTCCTCTCAGAAGGAGATAAAACACAGCCTGCTTATGTAATAAGGCACTGGGAAGCTTTATATAAAGGCTTCTCCCAGGCATTTAGAGGACAGCTTCTGATCTTTTGTATTTGACCTAATATTCTCATGACAGTTAAGTGAAAAACAGATTCCTGACTGGCCCAGTCTTGATAAGAATGCAGAAAAGTACCATCTCAGTCCAATGGTCAGAGTTCTCCTGCTTTACCCATCTGTAGTAGGCCCCTACTGCTTTATCCATCTATATTAGGCTCCCACAAATGTATTTATTGAATATATTGATTTATGACTTTATTTCTTTTGTGGCTAAAAAGTCCACCCTTCTCCCATAGTAGAATATGCCATTCAGGGTAAATTGAATCTATGTGTCTACGTCACTTATATTGGGCGAAGAATAAATCATTTTCCTATTTTCTTTTAAGGCTGACTTATACTACACCAATATTCTTGTGTATGAAACTGAGTGATGGCTTCATCCAGGCAGGTTTCAGACTTTGAGTTTGGTGGCTGGAGTTTTGTGTGAGCAGCAAGGAGAAGCTGAATTCTCCCTTCAATCTTCTCTCCCTCACAAGTCAGCAAACCTTTTCTACAAAGAATAAAATGTAAATATTTTAGGCTTTGTGGAACGATATGCTGTCTACAGCCGCTACTCAACTCCGCTGTTATAGCTTAGTGACTGTGAAAGCAGTCACAGACAATATGCAAAAAAAGGGTTTTGCTGTGATTACGATAAAACTTGATGTGCAAAACAGAGTAATAGCCTAGATTTTGGCCTATGGGTTACACTTTGCTCACTGCTGCTCTAGAGTCAAACAGATGAGAAAATATATTGTTTTTTCACTATTTTTGGGCAATTTCTAGTAATTAAGTGTTCCTTTACTCATTCATTCATTCATTCAACAAATCCTTATTGAGAAGTATGCTATACTGGCAGATTCTGTTATGTGAGTGTGGTGTGCAACACAGAATGAAATACAGGAAGATTCTTATCTTGGGAAACTTACATGGTAGTGAGGAGGGTTGAATCTGAGGAACAGCAGGAAGACCTGCATACCTGGAACCTTTAGCCTGAGGACGGACAAGAAAGTATTACCAGAAAGATATCCTTCAATAGGTGAGAAAGACAGGTCTGGTATACAAGGAGAAATTTTAATTTTATTTTTAAAATTTTTTTTATTTTTAAGAGAATAAGAAATAATAAAAAAATTAAAAATGATACAGAATTTTATAAAACAAGATGATAGGAATTCATCAGTGGTTGCTATGTTGCATATTGTTGTCTTCAAATTAGTTGCTCAGATCACCACATATAATAAACCAATAGAAATCAGCAGTGCAATTATTTTAGCTATATTGTGTATATTTCCCTTTTTTCTTTCTTTCTTTTCTCCTTTCCCTCATCCTAGTTGTTCTTTCCTTTTGAGCAATGCCTTTCCCTTTCACAATACCTATTGTACCTTTTAGATTTTATTTACTCTTTCAGAATCTTACACTACGACAATATGATGTTTACATATGTGGGTCTGATTTATTTCACTTATGCGTATGGTCTCTATTTGTGTCCATTTACTTATAAAAACCTTCAGTTTATTTTTCTTTATAACTGAATAATACTCCATAGTATAGAAACACCACACCTTTTTTATCCATTCCTCAGTTGATGGGCATTTGGGTTGTTTCCAAGATGTAACTACGACAAATTGCGCTGCTATAAACATGGGTGCACATATATTGCTCTGGGATGATGTTTCCGTTCTTCTGGAAAGATATCCAGAAGGGGAATAGCTGGATTGAGTGTGACTTCTAATCCTTGTTTTTTGAGGAATCTCCACACTAATTTCCACTGTGGTTGTACCAGTTTACATTCCTACCAAAAGTGGAGAAAGGTTCCTTTTATCTCACAGCCTTGCCAACATTTGTTATGGGTTGATTTCTTGATGATAGCCTTTCTTTCTGGGGTGAGATGGAATCTCAGTGTTGTTTTAATTTGCATTTCTCAAATGACCAATGATATTGAACATTTTCACATATATTTATTTGCCATTTGTTTTTCCTCATATGAGAAGTGTGTATTCCTTTCAGACGCCCATTCTTTGATCGGATCTTTGAATTTGCGGGGTCTAATTTTTAAAAATTCTTTATATGGTCTAGACAGAAGTCCTTTGCCTGAGGGACAGTTGGCTAAAATTTTTTCCCAATTCATGGAGTTTCTTTTTACTCTGTTGGTGATTTCTTTTGATGTGCAATAACTTTTCAGTAAGATGAGATCCCAGTTGTTGATTCTTTGAAGTATTTCCCATGCAGTTTGGTTTTTGTTCATGAGCTCTCTATGTACCCTTATGTGTTCAAGATTTCTACCTACTTTCTCTTCCAGAGGGTTTAGTGTTTCTCTTGTAATATTTAGATCTTTGATCCATTTGGACCTTAATTTAATGCATAGTGACCCACACAGGTCTAGTTTTAGCCTTCGGAATGTGGACAGCCAGTTTTTCCAGCCCCATTTATTTATTTTTTTTAAAATTTTTTTTAATTTTAAAGAATAAAAGAAGGATAACATAATAATAGGGGGGACTTAGCAAATTACAGACAAAATGGTAGGAAATTATCAATGGTTATCATTTTACATATTATTGTCTACAAAATAGTTTCTCAGGAAAACAAATAGACAAATAATAGTGAGTTACAGACAAAAGAGGTAGGAGATTATCAAGAGTTGTTGTACTATACTTTGGTATCTTCAAAGTGGCTTCTAAAGAAAATAAATAGAGCTATACATGAGTGACCTATTGAAAAATCCTTAACTATTCTCAATGGTTGTTGTAGGAAACATAATAATAAACATACATCCATTTATGAAATAGGATAGGAACATTACAAACTTTACACAGTTATGGATAGATTAGTAGGAAAATATCAATGGCTGCTGTAATACGTGGTGGTATCTTCAGAGTGGTTTCTCAGGAAGACAGAGATAAGCAAGAGGGACCTATTAAGGAGTTACAGCCTAAGGGTTGTCAAAAATAGCATATTACCTCCTCACCAGTGACTCCTTTCACTGAGGTATGATGGCTGGAAGGAAGGCCAGGATTGAAAAGAAGGACCGAGAGACTTGCACCTGTGTCTAGCAACAGGCTGTTTTCTTGTTCCTCCATAGTCATGATTACCCAGGGCTCCTCGATGGAGATGACGGTCTGGCCAGAGGGAGAAGGCAGACCATGCCCCAAGCCCTCTCATTCCTGTTGGACTAACTGGTAGCATGGGTCTGAGCTCTGGGGCCTCCACCTCAGAGGGCAGACCGATCTCCAGTGGTCTCCTTTGCATCCAGGGCATGGCCCATGGGGCCTCTTAGGGCAGTTCCTCTTGAGGTGGCCTGGCTTTTAACAGTGGTAGCAGATGAATGCAGTTGTCGAGTTCTTCTTGGAGCCTCGGGAATCAGATCTGGGATCTGTTTCTCTTAGTGGTGCAGCAAAAGCAGCTGCTTTTTCTCAGTCTCTTTGTTTTCTCTCCTTGGCCTCCTCCTCATCATGTCCAGCCCCATTTATTAAAGAGGCTATCTTTCTTCCAGTGAAAATGTTTGGCTCCTTTGTCAAAGATAAGGTGGCTGAGTATGTTTGTGGTTGTGTCTGCATCTTTTAATCTGTTCCACTGATCCTCAGGTCTGTTTTTTCACCAGTACCATGCTGATTTTTATCACACTAGCTTTGTAGTACAATTTCAAGTCAGGGATTATGATGCCTCCTACCTTACCTTTGTTGCCCAGGATTGCTTTTGTTATTTTAGGTCTCTTCTGGTTCTAGATGAATTTTAGAATGTTTTCTCTAGATCTATGAGGTATACTAATGGTATTTTAATGGGGACTGCATTGAATCTGTATAACAGTTTCAGGAGTATGGTTATTTTCACAATGTTAGTTCTTCCTGTCCACGAGCAAGGAATATCTTTCCATGTTCTGAAATTCTCTTCGATCTCTTTTTCAGAGTACTGTAATTTTCACTTTATAGATCTTTCACTTCCTTCATTAGACTGATTCCTAAGTATTTCATTTTTTGGAATGCTATTGTGAAAGGTGTGGTTTCCCCAATTTTTTATTGTGTTTGTTGTTTGTGTACAGGAATGCTATTGATTGTTGAGTGTTGACTTTGTATCCAGCTATGCTACTGAATTTGGTTATTAAATCTACAAGTCTTTTTTTTTTTTTCCTCCGGTACCGGGAACCGAACTCATGACCTTGCACTTGCCAGGCAGGCGCTTTGCCGCTGAGCTAAATCCCCAGCCCCTTAATCTACAAGTCTTTTGGTGAAGTTTTTGGGGTCTTTTATGTAGAGTATCATGTCATCTGTGAATAATGATAATTTAACTTCTTCCTTTCTAGTCCTTATTCCTTTTGTTTCTCTCTCTTTTCTAATTGCTCTGGCTAATGTTTCCAGAAGCTTATTGAATAGGAGTGGTGATCGTTGTCTTGTTCCTGATTTTAAAGTGAAAGCTTTCAGTTTTTTTCCTTCTAGTATGATGTTGGCTGTTGGTTTGTCATAGATAGCTTTTATCAGATTGAGGTAAAGACCATGTATTCTGACTTTATGTAGTTTTTTTTTTTTAAATCATGAATGAGTATTGGACTTTACCAAAAGTTTTTTCTACTTCTATTGAGATGATAATGTGATTTTTGTCTTTGGCTCTATAGATATGGTGTATTACACTTATTGTTTTGCATATATTGAACCATCCCTCCATTCCTGGGATGAATCCCACTTGGTAATGATGTATAATCTTCTTGATGCATTGTTGCATTCTATTTGCTAGTATTTTGTTCAGAATTTTTGCATCTATGTTCAAGAGGGAGATTGGCCTGTAGTTCTCATTTTTGTTTGGGTGTTTCTCTGGTTTTGGTATCAGGATAATACTTGCCCCCAGGGATGAGTTAGGGAGAATTGCTTCCCTTTCAATTTCATTAAAGAGTTTGAGATGAATTGGCATTAAATCTTCTCTAAATTTTATGTAGAATTCATCTGTGTACCCATCTGGACCTTGTCTTTTCTTTGTTGGTAAATTTTTTATTAATTTTCAATTTCGTTGACTGATATTGGGTTATTCAGGTTTTTTTTTGTTGTTGTTGTTTGGGGTTTTCTTTTGGTACTGGGAATGAAACTCAAGACCTTATGCTTGCCAGGCAGGCTTTTGTGCCACTGAGCTGTATCTCCAGCAAAGATTTTTATATCTTCTTGATTCAGCTTTGGTAATTCATCTCTATCTAGGAATCTGTCCATTTCCTCTTTGTTTTCCATCCTATGAGAGTAAAGAATTTTGAAGTACGTATTGATGATATTCTGATATTCTACAGGATCTGTGGTGATTTCACCCTTTTCATTCCTTATTGCACAAATTTGAGTTTTTTCTTATCTTCTTTTGATAAGGTTGGCTAGTGATTTATCAATTTTATTTATTTTTTCAAAGAACCATCAGTTCAATTCATTAATTCTTTGTATTGTTTTCTTAGTCTCCAGTTAATTACTTTCTGCTCTGATCTTTACAGTTTCCTGCCTTCTTTGGATTTTGGGCTTGACTTGCTCTTCTTTTTGTAGAAGCTTGAAGTGCAGCATAAGATTGTCTATTTGTGCTCATTCTGTTTTCCTGATGTGGAAATTCACTGCTATAAATTTCCCTCTGAGGACCGCTTTCAATACATCCCACAGGTTCTGGTATGTCGTATGTGCATTTTTGTTTGATTGTAAATATTTAATTTTTTCCTTAATTTCATGTGTGACCCATTGGTTGTTCAGGAAGGTGTTATTTAATTTCCATGTGTCTATGGAGTTTTTGTGATTTCTTTTGTCATTAATTTCCAATTTAATTGTACTATGGTGTGATAGTATGCATGGGATAGTTTCAATTCTTTACCTTAACTTAAGCATGCTCTATGGGCTAGTACATGCTCTACGAGAATAGAATGTCCTATGTGTAGCTGAGAAGAATATGTATTCTGATGTTGTTGGGTGGAACACTCTGTAAAGTTCTACTAAGTCCATTTGTTCACAAGTCTGTTTAGTTCTGTTATTTCTTTTCTGATTTTTTGTCTAGGTGATCTATCTCTTTTTGACAGTGTGTGTTAAATTCCCTTGTTATGATTGTGTTACTGATCATTTGATTTTTCATGTCTGTTAAAATTTGTCTTATATATTTGGAGAAATTTTAATTTTAGACAGCATCAGGTAGTTCCCTGAAAAAGAATCCTCTCTGCTCATGCAGGAGTAATTGGTGCTGGACTTGACCATAAACAACTAGAAAAATGAAATAATTTAATGTCTAAGTGAAGAGAAATAACTCAATGAACCCTACAATTATTCAGGTTTCTGTACAGAGCTCCCTTCAGGTGCAAGAAACAAGGAGAAATCAGGTAGAACAAAGAAATCTTCTTGAGTTGAGATGGAGATTAGAGTCTGAAGAAGCCAAATTATCTGGATTTCATAGGATGGATTACCAAAGAGGAGGATACCATGAAGATAAAGAGTGTCATAAATTTGCATGGGAGAACCCTAGAATTTTTGGCTGAATACTAAACTACCAATCTCCTTAACACTGCAAAATGAGTAATATGAAGAAGCTAGGAACTGAAAAGTTCTCAGAGCTCACACCAGGCTGGGAGAAATATGAGTTCTCAGGACATTCAACGTAGAATGAGAAAGTTCACACCTTAGTAGGTCATAAAGGTGGTCCCAGCGGATCTTAAACACTTGATGCAAAGAGATCAAGAAGGCGACTTTGCTGCCTGACAAGGTAAACTTCAACCCTCTTTAAAGGAAGAGAACAAAATCTAGCCTTTCTATAAACACAACGTCCAATAAAACATCTTTAGACATGCAAAAAAAGCAAGGAAATGTGACCAACACTAGGAGAAAAACTAGTCAATATAATTATACCCCAAAATGATAGAAATGATGGTGTTAGTGGATAAACACATTAAAATAATTCTTATGACAGCTCAAGGATTAATGAAAAATATGAATAGTTACAATATTTGCAATGAAAAATTCACTAGGTAAATTTAACAGGTGATTAGACTTTATCCCTAAAATATCAGTTAACATGAAAACATATCAATAGAAACTAAACAGGAACAAAGACAGAAGATAAAAGGATGGGAGGAAAACCCCCACCCTAACAAAGCTTCAGTGACCTGTGTGGCAATATTAAATAGTCTGTTGTATGTCAATTAAAGTTCTAGATAGGAGGAAAAATGAAAAATATTTGAAGAAATAGTGACTGAAATTGTTCCCAAATTTAACACAAAGGATGAACCACAGATCCAAGGAGTTCAACTAACCATAAGCAGGACAAATGCGAGAAAACCAGGGTAAGGCACATCATAGTCAAAGGCTGAAAATATACTGATACAGAGAAAGATACAAAATAGCTAGAGAAAAGACATTGCATACAGAGGCACAGACACAAGAACTCAAGCAGATTTTTTCATAAAAAAATATAAATTAGTTGTGGTGACATCTTTAGAATGCTGGGGAAAAAACCCATTACCTTAAATTATATATTCTGAGAAAATGTCATTTAAACATAAAACAAACATTTCAAACACAGATGGGCAAAAGCTAAAAAATTTTGTTGACAGGGATTTTTACTATAATAAATATTAAACAGTGCTTAGGCTGAAGGAAAATTATTAGAATTAGAGACAGATTTATAAAATTAAAATAGAATATCAAAAATAGAAAAAGATAATAAAAGACTTTAGTTTTTAATTTTTTATCAGAACAATTGCTTAAAAAATTATAAAAATGTGTTGTTAGGGTTATAACATATAGAAATAAAATGTATGAGAAAATAATCCAAAGGACAGAAGGGGAAGTTTCAAGTACATTATTATAAATTCCTTACATATATATGAAATTATATATTATTATAGACCATAGGAAATTTTTTAAAGCCCCAAAGGAATTTAAGTACTACTCAATAGAAGACATAAGACTTAAAAATCATTAACTTAATCCTGAAGAAGGAAAAATCAAAGAACAGATGAAACAAATAGAAACAAATATTAGGGTGGTAGACCTAAAATTGTACATATTGATAATGACATCAAATGTAAATGGCCTTAGCGCTCCAATAAAATGACAGAGGCTGAAAGACAAGATATGCTGTCTGTAAAAACTGCATTTTAAATATAAATATACAGATGAAAAGTAAAGGGATGAAAAAAACCATACTGAGACAATGCTATTCATCAAAAGCTGTACATGGCTATGTTAATGTTATAGAAAGTGAACTACAAGCTAAAAAGGACTCTCTCATAGTGATAAATAATCTAATTAGTCAAAATCACAATAAATAATCATAAATGTGTATGTATCTAAAAGCAGTTCCAAAATATATGAAGCAAAAATTGATGGAACTGGAAGTACAAAGAAATTCTCAGTTGTAGCTAGGAACTTTGACACTGCTCTTGGTAACCTTAGAATGAGTAGATAGAAAGTCAATAAGTACATAGGAGACATGAACTCTACTATAAATTAGCTTGTTTTGATTGGCAGTTGTAGAATACATTACTTAACAACAGCAGAAAATATATTCTTTTGTAATGTACATTAAATGTTTGTGAAGCAGACCACATATTTAGCCATAAAACAAGACTCAGTAAATTGCAAAAGATTGAAATTATACAGAAGATATTCTCTGACCAGATGTCTAGCTTTAGATTAAAATTAGTAATTAAAAGACAGTGGAAGTCCCTAGATACTTGGAGATCAAACAATTTATTCCTAAATAACACAATAGCCAAAGAAGAAATCACAAGGAGATTTTAAAAATACTTTAAATGACAAAGTTTTTATATAATTAGTATATAATAAAATCATTATATATTAAAATTTGTGAGACACAGCTAAAGTAGTATACAGAAGGAAAATTTATAGCTTTAATGCTTATAATAGAGAACAAAAAAGGTAAAATTATTTAAACTTTCACCATAAGAAGCTACATAAAGAAGAGCAAATAAACCCAAATTATAGACAGATGCACAAATAAAAAGTGAAAGGTGAAAAAAATTTAAACATCAATGAAACCAGAAATTGTTTCTAGAGAAGAGCATGCCCCACAGCAGAGTATGTGAATCCAGATATTAGAGATGGGTGATGGTAGTGTGTGAATCTGTGGAAGTTCTTCTCTGAAGGCCTCAGAGTCCTCAGGGCCACAGCGTGAACAGTCAGCAGTTGAACCTGAAGTAAGAGAGGCGGTACTGGGGGCTTGAGAAAAAACAGGAAGTTGTGAAATAAGCCTCTGGGGTTGTGGAAGAGCAAATGGTTTCATGTCCTGTAATACTCTGGCAGCATTAATGCTGCTTTGATGTCCAGGGCACCTTTACATCTTCTATTTAATGACATTTAATAGCATGTAAAATATGGACAGGGTAAATGTTATTACCCCATTTTACAGATTAGGCAATTGAAATAGTGAAATGCTAACTTCCTGGCCATAAGTCATAAAATTTGTTTGTGGTTAATTAGGATCTATAACCCAGACTCAATGCTCAGTCATGCCCAGCTCCTTGCAGGCATGTGTGTGGGCTGAAAAATTGGGGAATTGAAAAAAAAAATCACTGGCCTTTAGGGAGATGATAATTTCTCCTGCATTTGATCACTACTTTTGTTAACGTTTATTTTTAAATATTGAAATATGACTTCCTTTTGGAGTAAATATTGTGGATTCTGATGATTTGAGAGGCTGTGGTCTGTTGGCTAACTATGTGATACTCAGGGACAGGGAACATATGATTGTATTCTTGTGTAACTCACCCTGTGACCTTGATAATTCTATTTTTCTATTGATAAACTTCAAACAGCACATCTCATCTGTCTCCTGGGAGATCCTTTAAAAAAAAAAATCTTTGAAAAGCTATTAAATGCTATCATTAACTTCTATCTGAACTTGAGGCTTACCTATTTTCAACAATTTTAATTCTTTTCATTATCTTCCTTTACACTTTAATTAGGAGAAAGGGGAGTGAAAACATTAGGTTGTGTCAAGATTTGGGGATTTTTCCTGGACACTGAAGATAGAGTAGCAGACAAACAGGCAAAAATACTTTCCCTGGTGGCCTTTTAGTGGGACTAGATAAGTAGAAAATATGATAAATGCCAGAAAGAGAAAGGAAACATGGAAAGGAAACATGAAAGCCCTAAACTTAAGGTCCGGCGCCATGTCATGCCTTGACATCAGGTGAAATAAAGATGCGACTGATCTAACTTCCTAGTGGCCTCCCCACCCTGCTCCAGTGGATGAGGTAGCCTCCCTATCCACAGAAACAGGTGCCATTCCTACCGATCCCTGGGCTTTAGCTCCCTGCCAGCCCTTGGAATTATGAAACAAGCCAGTCACACCATTCTTTGTGAGTGCTTTCATCCTCAAGATGCTACAAAGCCTGCCTCCCACTGCCCAGTTCTTCACTTTCTTCTTGAGCGCAGCCTGGAGTGGCGTGTGGTGTGCTTCTCTCCCAGGATGTGGGTATATGTGACTGACAGAGGTTCATTTGTTCAGCCATCCACCAAACCATAGGGCAGGAATCCCTCCCTCACTAACAGGGTAAATATGAGGTCAGCAAAATAGTAAAGTAAAGTCTAAAGTTTCTGTTTGAGATGATGAAAAAGTTCTGGAAATGGATAGAGGTGATGGTTGCACAACACCTTAATGCTTAATGCTGCTGATCTGCTCACTGCTAAATGTGACTTCTAGCTGTTCCTCCTGTGGTAGAAGGGCGAGTGGGAAACAGACATTCTGATCATAGCATTATTCTGCCATTGTACTTCTATTCTTTATGTGTTCTATGTACAACCCAATTTTTATCCTTCATGATGGCACTACACGACGGATGATCATACCCATTTTACAAAATCAGCATCTGAACCATACCGAAACAAAGTGACCTGCCCTAGGTCACCTCACCACAGCATGTTATCATCATTTAAGGGCTGGGATAGGAATTCGGCAACCCTAGCTCAGGCCTGGCTCTCCCAATAATGGACAATGGCATAAACTAATTTAATTAAACTCTAAGAGCCATTCCAGCTCTGATGTTCGAAGCAGTCTGTTTGCTTGTTGTTTGCCTTGGTGCCAACCACCAGGCACCTGATGGTACCAACCGTCAGGCAGAGCTAAACCAAGATATGTGAGAGCTGGAGGCAGACTAATGATGTTCCTTCTCTACACTGCCAGTGACAGTGGACACTGCCTGGGGCAGGGACTGGGAGAAGGCCTGGTGCGGTGTTCTGCCTGTCCTTCCCGCTTGAGCAATTTTCTGCTCACACTCAATCTTATATAAACAAGCCTCAGCACCCTGAGTCCACCACACTGAAAGCCACTTTGGCAGTACCTTTGGCCTCCCTTCTCCACCCACACAAATAATCAAAGAAGTTAGGACAGTCACAGGCCATCAACAGCATTTGAGAAGTAAAAATTTCCCCTATCTTGTTTAGTCTTCATGATATTTTAGGAAAAGAAAACCCTTATAAATAGACTCCTTTAATACCATACTCCCTCAACATTTTAGGGAGATTCCATAAACATGGTTTCACAATTGTGAAGAATGTTCTGTACCCATTCAGCAAATGTGTGTGATCTTAGCATCCTGAATTCTGACACTGGCCTGTGCAGTTCCCTGGAGTGGAAACACTGAATAGCAGCATCAGTCCTTGGGTGTTTCCAATTCCTTGGCCTCACCCTCAGAGCAGCTGAACCAGCAGATCTAGGGAGTGGGACTCAGCAATGGGAATCTTCCCTGAATTCTGGGGTGATGCATTTATTCCTCAAGATTGGAGACCCTCACCCCAGGGGAACAAGCATGAGCTGGGCAGAGGCACTCCTTGTCTCTAAGGAACTTTGATCACATTCGCATTCTTTCTGCAACTTTGCAAGGAAAAACCAGGTCCTAAAGCAGGTAATGCTACTGATTATGCAGTTTATTTGTTTTGCTTTCAATGTACTATTTATTAATTAATATATAAAGTTGCATGTACTTGTCATGTGCAATACAATGTCTTGAAGTATATACAAGCAAAAAGGTTTGGATGCTTCTCCTTGAGTTAATGTTTTAATTTTCAAATTTTTAGCCATAAAAAGAACACATGTAGATGTCTAAAGCCTTACTGGTAATGATATACTGCTACAAGTTACACATAATAAATTAAAGGAACCAGGGGAGGCTGAGGTAGGAGGATTTCAAGTTTGAAGCCACCCTGGGCAATTTAGCAAGACTTTGTCTCAAATTAAAATAAAAGAAGACTGGGGATGTAGCTCAGTGGTAGAGCACTTGCCTAGCATGTTACAAGAACAAACAAAAGGAACTTTGTGACACCACGTGTATTATCAGTGACTGAATTATTGATTGAATATCCTTGCCTCAAAGGCAAGTCTTTGCCTTTAAAGGTGAATCTGATTTTTGGAAAATATGGTAAGTGAGGTGGATGGATCACTGGGCATTCAGTAAATACTTAGTGGATTACTGGTACATGCTGGGAACTAGGGCTCTCCCTGCATTGATATGCAGATCAACTTTTAGTTAAATACAAGCAAACATGGAGGGCAATCAAACAAAAAAGCCCAAATCAGATTGACTTTCTTGTCTGTCTGGTGATTAAATACTAGACTTTCCAACTTACATCCTGAGATAGTTAACTGATTGTGTCAACTTGAGTAAAAATGCCCAAATAAATGGGATCGTCATAGTTCTGTGTGTGGCTGAAGGGATTTCTGAAGACAGAAGACCTATCCTGGGTGTAAATGGCACCAACCAACATGCTTGCCACCTGAATGGGATGAAAGGGAAACAAAGAAGGAAGGCTCACTTCTGTGCCTTTGGTGCAGCTTGGTCTTCACCTTTACCTTAGGCATTGTCTTCTGACTTCCAGCACAGACTCTTCAGGCTTCCATCAGACGCTCTTCAGTCTCTTGAAGCAGACTCACATGGGACACTACTGTGAGCTCGGGGCCTTCATCTGGATCCTTTGATCTCCAGTTCACCGATAGACCCTCTCCACTCTTCCACACTTGACTCTGTGGGTGGCCATTTAAGCCAGTCTTGTAAATCCTTATGTATTTGTATAGCGTACATTAAATCTCATTCTCTCATAAACACTGACTGTTGTAGGTACAATTACATTTTGAGAGACAGCTGCATTTTCACCCTACACCCCACCTCACCCCACTTCTGTGAAGGACAGCTATCACATGGACAGGTAAGTTTTGGTGTGTTTGTTAAAAACATTATTTCCCTAGATGTTTTAAATCATACTTTTCAGGGATCAGCAAGACATTGGACAAAAACGATAAGATTCTCTGGGCTTTCTTCCAGACTCAGGCAAATGATGGAGCTGTATACTGTGAAACAAGGACTGTGTGTTCTCCCACTCAGGCAAATCACTCTCAATCAGGGATTTTGTCTCACATGAGGGTAACACAGGACTCTACATGGCCCCAGGTCTTTTGTGTTGTAGCTCTGGACACTGTCACAGGTTTCAGCATAGAAATCTGTGCTCCTAAAGGCCTTTTTCCCAGTGGCCCTGTTTGCTGTTTATCTGGAGCCTTGTCCCAGAGAGCAGTCAGGTGACTGAGGTGCCAGCAAACGTCTGAAATATTCCTGGCCTTTCTCATGACAACACAATTTGTGCCTGTGCAATATGACCTGACTTAGTACAGAAACCCACAATAGCATTTTAGCAGTGTTCATTTTTTTCAAAGCATATGTTCAAGTTTAATGCTTTGGAAGAAGCATTTTAAATGTTGTGTGAGTTGGGGAGTGTATCTCAGTAAGGTTGATTGACTGACTGATTTTTGTTTGGTTGGTTTTTTCAGATCATTTTTTTATTAATACATGTCTGTAGTACACAATATTTACACTCCTTGTGGGGAGCTGGTACATTTTGAGCAGGTTAATTTTCACACCACAGATTAAGTGGTAACCCAGGGCCTGCAGGTGGCAGATTATACGGGAATAGTAAACCCGCACTTCCCACCCCACCCCACCCTAAAACTACTGGCCATCCTTCCTGTAATGCTCAAAACCAAAGCAAAAAAAAAAGAAGAGAACCAGAACTATGTGACACTTTGTACGTGACCTGCCCAAAGACCTATCTCTATGGGAGAACTGTGTATTTGATTATCTCTTCAATGATACCAGCTAAACACCCTTAAGTCTCCTTACCTCTCTCAAAGGCAGACAGAGGTCAAACTTTTAGGTCAACTATTTGACCTAAATGAAATAAGAGGTCATAGAAAACAATGAACTGGGTACATCAGGGCCTGTAGTTTTCTGTGATGGCAATTGAGCCAGCAGGTAGACACATCAGTAAGATAAAAATCATAGCACTAGTCTCACAAGGTTGCTTTCAAATTCCTTTGTAATCTTTGATATATTATATAGGTAATTGTAAACTGTTTTGAATGTCCTGCTATGGTTAGATATGGCTTATCCCCCACCAAAACTCCCCCTGAGGCTTGATCTCTGGTGTGACAGTGTGAAAAGTTGGTGGGAACTTTAGGAGGTGTTTGGCCATGAGGGATTTGCCCTCACAAAGGGATTAATGTCTTTTCATGGGACCGATTTAGTTATCTCAGGAGTGTGCTCTTATAAACTGAGGTTGCTCCTGATCTTTCATCTGTTTTGCACACAACTGCTTGCCCCTTTGCTTTCTACCATGATTTGTTGCTTTTAGTACTGGGTATTGAAACCAGGGTTTTCATGCTGAGCTGTATCCCCAGCCCTTTTTATTTTTTATTTTGAGACAGAATCTCACTAAATCATTAAATTCTCCAAGCTGGGCCCTAACTTGCAATCCTCCTGCCTCTGCCTCCCCAAGTTCTGGGATTACAGGTGCTTACCACTGCACCCAACTGGTCTGCCAGGAGTCGAAGCAGCACAGGGGCCTGACCAGAAGCGGAACAATGTCTGGGGCCATATTCTCTGGCTTTTCACCCTCCAGAACCATGAGCCAGAATGAACTTCTTCATTTCTAAATCACCCAACAGAAAAAAAACAGTTACTTTTAAGAAAAATATTAACCAAATTTTCTAAGTAAAACACAAAATTTCCTCTAAAAGTTTTTACAATTCAAGCCTTCTTAAGATCAAGATGATTGTGATTTTCATAGGCCTCTAAAAACCTACAAAGAGTGTATTTATCTCTACCTTGAATTCAGAGACTGATTTATTGGAATGAACACAATTTGAAATTTACTTCTTATGTGGGGCAAGAAGGAAGCTGGCTCAGCCTTACTCCCGCAAGGAGCAAACCAGCTCCGGACGCTGGACCTGGAACACAGGCAGAAGCAACACAGATGTGCTGAGCACACTAAAGGTGCAGTTGGGTAATTCAGATTATTTTACAGGTGACTGACTCTATGACATGGTCTAGAAAATCTCAAGTGAAATATTGTCTTTATTAACAACAAAACTACATAACAGTATAAATAGGAGCAGCCTACTTGAATCTACTTGAGGAATACAAGTTACAAGAATCATATTTGGGTCTTTTGAATACAGATTAAAAATTAGTTTAAAGAATTTTAATTAAATTTCATTATTCTGAAGTGTTCTCATATGTATTTTTCTGGCAGATGAGGTAAAGGGAAAGATCATTGACACTTATAAAACCTGAGCTCCTGTGGAGAAGGACATTCTATGGCTTACCTTTCAGTGTATTACCTATTTGGAACTTTGAAACTGACTAAGCCATATGATTGATTCTGGAGGAAGTCTAGCAAAAGCATTAGTGTAAAGGAAATGATAGCAGGACCTGTGTCCCTGTGGAAAGCCGCAGGACAACACTAGATGCTTTGCTGAGATATGCCGGAAGGAATGATAACATGATGGCTAATTAAGTCGAAGTCTCATTCCTGTGATAATTAAGCTATATTGTCCTCGCGAATCCTGCTAATAATTCCTGCCATTCCCCCTGTTGCTGCTTTTGTTTGTATCCCAGGAAAAGGCTAAAGAAGATTGTAATTTAGGCTTCTGTCCTAGATGCTGCAGCCCCCTGATCCTATAACTTTGGCTTTCTTATTTTTCTTTTCATCTGCAGCACCTCGTTCTCGGGACCTGTCACCTCAGGCAGAAACTAACTATACATGGATAAGCTCCCACTTTTGTCCTGATAGTGATCAGTTGTTTATACTTAGGCAAATTACTTAACCTTAACAACTTTAATTGTGAAATAGTTAGATGAGATCATATTTGTAAGATCAGACACATTTTGCCAGATCTAGTGCAATATAAAAATTCAAGCCCCTTATTCAAAAAAAGCAAGAAAAATGTTTTCTGCTTTTCCTGGGACCACTGCTTCAAACTTGTCTTGATGCTTTTGTCTGCCAGTTGGTGACAAGCTGCCTCCATTGCAAAGTACTTGCTGACAGGTGAAGACTGGCAAACTCGCAATGCCTCTGCCGGCAGGTGAACCCTCCTAGTGCATGTGTGTGGGCCCTGGAGGAGCCCATGACCCAACCCAAGGAGGCTGCATGCCCCCTCCTTGGTGCCAGGCGCTCATGCTGTGCCCATGAAGCCAGTCCTGGGTCATGTCCTTGTAACAGGGCTCTTAGCATTTAGGCTATGTTCAGTGCATATTAATTCAGTCTCTCCCTTTGCCAAAGGAGTTTGTGAAGACGACAGGAAATATTATGCAGAATATGTCCTTTGAAAATTGAACTCAATATTATAAACCAATGCTTTTCCCCCCTCAAAATTTCCTGAAATGGACAGCATGTTTTTTCTACTTAGCAAGGTGGTACCGGAGAAAAACTGGCAGTAGGACAAAGCTGTGTTTTTTCTTTTCCAGATAGTTGTAAAGTCTTTTGTGGCACTGAGGACATTCATTTTCATCTTTTCCTTTTACCTTTATGGCTACCAAATGAGGTAAATGAGGATATTCAATCAATTATGCAGTCACTGATAATTCACACGGCATCACAAAGTTCCTTTTGTTTTTTGTAACATGCTTGGCAAACGTCACCAAAGTCAAAAGGATGGCTCGCTGTCTAGGTGAATTTCTAACAGGAATCCTAGAAAGCTTTAAGTAGGATGGCAGCATTGGGTTAATAGCATAGTATTCTAATGGGGACCACTTTGAAGGGACAGTATTTATTAGGAAACATTTTTAAGTCAGGGCAACAAATTCTTTAATACTTTTTTCATGAGAGGTAGGGTTGATGTCCCTTTCACTTGAAGTGGGCAGACTTATGTCTCTTTTACCAATAAAGCACAGTGATAGTAATGCTATGTAACTACCAAGACTAAACCATAAAAGATCATGCTATTTTTGCCTGTTGACAAGAATACTTGTTTAGCGCTTTGAGCTGCCATGTAAGAAGTGTGACTGCTGCGGCTCCCCTGCTCTGTGAGGAGTCACAATCACACATAGATGTCAAGTGTAGATGCACCATTCCATTCCCCAGGGGTCAGCCTTTGAGTCATCCCAGCACAAATATCAAATATATAAGTGAAGACATTTCAGGTGACTTTAGTACCCAGCCATTCATGTTGTCCCCAACTATTTGAGTCTCCCTTGCGGAGGGCTGAGAATTGTAGAATAGACACAAGCCATCCTCATCATGCCTGACCTCAATTTCTTATTCAAAAAATGTATAAACTAAATAGATGCTGTGTTATGCTGCTAAATTTAGCTTTCTGATATAGCACATTAGATAACAGGACCTTTTAGTTTGACAAATACTGAAGAACTAGTAAAAGTCAGCCATATTATTTTAAAATCAAATGTCACAAATAAATCAAACAGGGATTGTCAAAAATGATAGATACACTCACTTTGTCATGGTTCAGCCAAATGGCGATTCCCAGTTTTAGATTCCCTGATCTTGCTTGTGTTAGGGATGGTATTGGAGAGAGGTTGGTATTTTGTGGCCTTTCTCCCTTATTTAAATATGAAAGGCTGTTCTAGGTGACTTTCATGAATATTCATGATTTTAAGGGTTAAGGCATAAATTGGGTGCAAAAGAAGCATTATTTCTACAGCAGTCTATGTTCAGAGCAGCTTTATTCACAACCAAACAAGAGAAACAACCACAGTGCCCATCTGTCGATGGGTAGGTCTACAAAAGGCGGAATATCCTTACCATGGGGTAATATTCAGCCTCAGAAGGACTGAAACACTGATAAGTGCTATGACTTGGAAGAACCTTGAAAACTTTATCCTAACTGAAATAAACCAGGCACAAAATGATATATAGTTTATGATTCTACTCATCTGAGGTACATAGAATAGAAAGATTCGTAGACACAGAAAGTAGAACAAAGATTGCCTGGAGCTGGGGGCAAAGCAGGAGCGGGGAGACATTGTTTAATGAGTACAGAGTTCATGTTTAAGATGACAACAGTTTTTGGAGATGTGTGAATTAAAGTCAGTGGTAATTAATGAATTAAAGTCAGTGGTAAAGGTAGTTTGATGAACTAAACAATGAAGTGGTAACTGTCAAGTGGGGGCTACCTTGAGTTGGATTACGATGGTCCAACCCTGTAAATGTGCTTAACACATATAATGGCAAAAGTGGTAAATTTTGTTTGGAAAATTTTACAACAATCGAAATTTAAATTGTTACCCCAGTGAGCTTTGTTTCTAAAGCCCTGGCCTCTCGTCACTCTGAGGAACGAGGATGGTTGCGTAGCTCACCTCTCTCATCTCCCAGGATGTTCTCGAAATGTCTTTAACCTTCTCAGTGGTCCTCAGATTGTTCAGCTCAAGTCATCATCTCTCCTATAGAGATATCCGGATGCTCTTAAGGAAGAGTTGGAAGAGATTTCTATGATTATGTGATTCAATATCATTTCTTTGCAAAGGAGAAAGAGGAACTAAAGCTCAAAAAAGCATCTCTGTGTAAGAAAGCGAGCCCGCTAGATTTATTGCTTAACTGGTAGTTTCTTCTCTAGGATAGTAGCTCATTCTTCCTATGAATCTTGTTTTCAACTTGTTTGGTATTTTTGTGTTTATCTTTGGGCCAAGGAATCCCTAGAATTTAGGGATTCCAGTAAGATGATTCTATTAAGTCTCTAACTCGGGTCTCCTGCTCAGTATATTAAATCTCGGCAGTCATTACCAACTCATTAGAGCTGGCATAAAAGATGAAATGTACTTTCTGTCACAGGGCTTTGTTGTGATCTGGTCAAAGGACACTGAACATAAAGTTGAATGACCTGAATTAAAACCTAAGGGATGTCATTAAATTTCTTTCTGTCCTTCAGTTTGCTGCATCTGTAAATAAAACAGTTGGAGAAGATAAACCGTAAAATGCCTTCTAGCTTCTATGAATCTGCTATTCTCTGATTGCATTTTATTTTTACTTTTTGAAAATAAGGAAGCAACCTTAGTATGTAGAACTAATCATGTGTAGATCAATTCCGTTACTTTTTTCCATGCGTGTATGAAACTAGTCATTATTACAGAAGCTTTGTTGTGTTGTTCCAGCCTCTGTGCCGTAGTGGGGGTCTTGATCCACCAGCTGCTGGGCACAGGGCTGATGAACAGTTCCCAGGTATCAATCCCTCTCAGGGAATGGCTCTTGGCTGAAGAATAGGACCTTCCCAAGGGACAACCTACAGCCAGTGACTGATGCAGATGGGAATATAGGGACGTGGTCCCGTCACCCCAAAGAAGGACGATTCTGAGAGGTCACCAGCTTCACAATTCCTCCTGAGGGTAATGGAAGCATCCAGTGAGGCTAAATTGAAGCCCAATTTCCCTGCCCAACTTTGTTTCTTTGCCTTCTCCCACACGAGTTCATCCTGAGAGCATTCTCGTGCTAACTTCCCCTTGGAATCTGTTTTCCCGTAACCACTCGCCTCTCTCATTTAACCCTCTGGACTACATGACGAGCTAGATCAGTGAGTGAGGAAGCTCAGGGAAGGTGCGTTTCCACGTTCTCCCAACTACAAGACAAGGGATCCAGGATTTAAATGCAGGTATCCTGGCTCTGCATGTATGATCCAAACTTCTAAAACATCTTGCCTCCTTGATTTTTCGTTTATTTCTCAGATCACGCACAACTACTTAAGTGTTTAAAAATCATTACTTGTCTGTGTGTGTTTCCATGTTAGTCTACAAAGGTGAATACAAGCATGAGAATAGGCTCAGGAAAATAAATTTCAAGATAAGTCACCTGAAGTTAACCTAAAAAACAATCCAACAGTTCTTAATCCAGCCACCTCACAATCACACAAAAATGAGGACTATAAAGATGTGCCCTTTGATTTCTTGCAGGTAAGAAAGACTGAGGACAGTGCAACATGCAGCTCAGCCCCTGTGAGGCTATGCACACAAGAGAGGCTTCTTTTCATACATCTATATTTTGATTTGTGGTTTCAGTCTTTGTTGGGGCACTGGCCACACGTGGAAGAACACGCGTCTCCCATGTGTTCCTGGTGATTCTGTACCCTCTCCCACCAGGGCCTCCTGCAGCACAGAGGCATATCCAGAGACCACCAACTACAGAGAAAAGTCTGGCCTAAGCAGACATAAGCCTGGCCCCAGGGGAGACCAGTAGAGGTGGCTGTGTAGACTGATGTTCCTTGTAGTGGCAGTGGACAAGGTACTAAATCACCTCAGCTGCCAGTAGTCTGTAGGAATTTTTGGAAAACTACAGATCCTACCTTTTCTCAGTTTTTCTTATCAGCCAAATAGTAGCATTTGCTCATCCCTCATATAAAGCAGATGTAAAAAATATGGCATTGCTTGGAGGTTATAAGTATATTTACTGAGACAAATTGTTATACTTCTGGAGTCAGGATTACTGATTTGTTAATTTTGAATTAAAAAGAATTTGGTGCTCTTCTTTCTTTCCACGAATGATTTAAATTTCACTTATAACATTAACTTCATGATTCTCTTTTTTGTGTTAATATATTAGCTTAACAGTTGGGACATATCGGCTTAATGATTATCTGATTTCTAGGCTAAAGGTCTCAGAGCTTAGTGGAACAAAGTCAGTTTGCAAACAAAACTGATTTCAACTCACATCATCTTGTGTTTTAACTTGAGTTAGCTGACAGTACAAATTCAGATTTATATTTTTATTCAAAATTTCCAAAGATCTAGCATCAGCCCAGCACTGTTACAATTGGATAATGTAGAATAGCAGCTGCCTTCCTTAAACAGGGGGCATGAGCTTGAGTTTGCCATGATCTCCACCATTCCCTACTGCAGCCCTCTCTCTGAGGCCAGTGGTCAGTTGCAATTTATTAGCCACACTTGCAAATCAATTCTGTACCCTTATAACTGCCTTCTGACTCCCAAAGTCTTTGGACTCTATCATCTCTTGTTTCCAAAAGTACCCATTAATGTCTTAGCCAATGGGCCCAAAGGTACATGTTCTTAGGCTTCAAGGGTTTATGGTAACTTCAGCAGTCTTAATTGTTCACGCTGGCTCAAGAAGTAGGATTTGTGGGCCCAAAGAGCTAAGAGGACATTTTCAGTACATTTGTATATGCCGGTTGTGTCTGTTAGCTGATGGTACCGTCAAGGCCAGTACCACCTCGGGTAGCCTTCTGACTCTTGCTGTTTTCTCATTCCTAGTGCTTCTGGATGTAATTACTGTACTCGTCTTATCATTGGATATTATATTACTGGTCTTTCTGTCTTATCTCTTTCCTCTCCAGTCCATCTGCTTTGCTGGAACCCAAGTTAATCTTCCAACAAAACAAATACAATCTGCCCTCTTCACTACTTGCAGACCCCTAATGATTCCTGCTTTCTAAAGGATGAAGTCTGAGATCTTTATGAAAGATCTTCATCCATGTGACCCTACAGCACTGCTCATCCCCATCTACTGTGTACTAGATTCCTCTGAGTCCTCCATACATGGGGCCTGTCCCAGCAAGACAGACTTTGCACCTTACTCTGGCCTGGAGTGCCTATGGAGAATATATATTTCTCAGCTCCCTGGATTTCAAAAACCACCACAATTTTTTTAGTGGTGGCAAATAAAACAACAAGAAGTGTGGGAAATGTGTTTTGTTTTCATTTGGCCACGTGAGATACCATACGATTTGTGATATTCTATGTATTTCACCCTGATTTCATGAAGAAAGAAAAATGAGAACATTCTAAGTGTAGAAAGTATATCATCCCAGCCAAAGTTCCTTTTTTGGAAGTCTTACTGCCTTGTTCTTATTTTTCTCATTTCTTCCCAGACCAGAGAAAATTTAACAGCCAGCATTTGATCTGAACTTGCCTTTGAGACCTACTAATCCACTAGTTGTTTTCTATCTGAAAAATTCCTGCCCGTCCTTCAAGATCAAGTTTGAATGCTGCTTTTTGAGTAGAGTCTTTCCTGAGTCTCTGGAGCAGAAGAACTTCCTGGCCCCATGTTTACACCCTTGTTATAGTTTGTGTCTCGATCTTCAGTGGAGGTTTTCTGGGCACCATGCATCGCTGTTGTCACTTAAAAATCCCCTTGAGCCCACACATCCTCTTCTCCCAAATTTCCATTCCCTCTGGCAGCTGCTGTCCACTCAGTCTCTCTTTAAAAAACTACTGCAGCTTTCTGGGCACTTCAGTTTCCCCTTCATGTAAAAGTGTGCGGGGAGAGAAGTCAAGGATAATCTAGAAGTCCTCAGCTCAAACTATAGTCTGCAGTGTCCCAAGTGTGCCTTTGATCCAGCATGACACTTTCCTGTCACTGTACAGTCTATGGCCCCAAGTGGACTATGAAACATGCATGCCAGGAAGATCTAATGCCTTACACACACACACACACACACACACACACACACACACACACAGAGAGAGAGAGAGGGACAGACAGAATTTTGTTTTAATAAAACCATGAATGAATGAGTCAGTGAATTGGTGTTTCATAGCCAGTAGTGACACAGAATGTAAGATGCCACCACTCAGTTCTTGAAAACCTTCCTGATATCTTCCCTGTTGATACTTTTCCTGTTACTGTCACCATAATTGCCACTTTCCCTAAAAAAAAAAAAAAAATATTTTTTAAGATGTCTGGGCAACTTGACTATGATGCCAACACACAGCACCCAAATCATTATGGGAGCTGCAGTGTTGAAACTTGAACAAGTGCTGCCTTTTCTCAAACCCAAAAGCAAGGCAGGGCCTTTAACGGTGGGACAGAACCTTGCCACACGATCTGGGTGTATATAGGCTATGTCAACTGTACATTTCCTCTGACCCATTTGGCCAGCTTCCCTGGCTGTCAATTCGGATGACAGACTAGACAGGACTGGGTAGGTAGCTTCAGATCCAATGTTGGTATTGGCCCAGGGATGGGACAAATAACAATAAATGTACCCTGGAGTTCCTGGAAACTGCCTCCTGCTTACCCAATATACTTAGGGAGAGAGTCTCATGCCAACTACACATCCCAAGGACACCCAGCTGTGCTAGTGAGCAATGAAATTTTGGGGGAAAAGTCAGGGTGTCTGTATTCTTTTCTTTCTTGCAAATCGTGGGCACCACTGGGCCATAGTGGACTCCTACACTGTGTTCAAGCTACTTGTATCTGTTTGGGTGCAAGGCTGTCCACCCTATGCCCACTCGCAGTGATAAGACCCTCACTACATAAAGGCATGCATGGCACGTTTTAAGGCTTCTATCTCTTGGACTGCTCCTCGGACCTCTCATCACTTTACCGGGAATATTTTACAGAATACTTATGGAAGCCAATCTGTCTTCTAGGTGATTGAGAGGAAAAATATGCTTTTTGTCTTTAAGAATTCCTCATTTCCTTTCTTGGGCTGTGTGTTCGAACCCATGCAGGAGCAGGAATGTTCCTCCATATTCCCAAAGAAATGGTAAGCTACAGATGAAAATGTGAAGGACAAGTCACCTCGGGCCAAGATGGTGAAGGTCCTATCCAGGCAGCAGTGATCTGGGGTGTCAGATGTGGCTGGGGAAGACAGGCCTTTCTCCTGGTAGGACAGGATCAGAGCTTTGTCCTTTGCCTTCTTGCTGCTATTGTTTTATTTTCACTTTTGTTTATTTGGAAGGATGAAGAGCAAGAGGATGTTGGTTTCTATCAAAAGTCACTGGGCTATGGATGTAACCACTGGAAGAAGTCACCTCCTTCAGCCAGCTTGTCTAAGTCAAGGCCTTGCATGGGTGATGTGCAGCTTAGCTGGGGTCCTGTCACAAATAAGCAGGTGGCTGCCCTGCTTCTTTGCATCCTTCAGTCTTCCATTATGGCCACTGTGGCTACCTCTTCAGCTGCTAACATTATCCAGCTATCCATGACCCTAAGAGGCCTTCAGAGTCTGATGTCTCCACTCCTGTTCCGTCATTGCTGGCTTTCAGTATCTGCAGACTGCATAAAGACTCTTCTCGTCACTCTGACTCAGGCCTATTGGCAGGTTCCTTATCCTGGTGACTTACTCCAAGAAAATAGTTCTTTTTAGTTATTTATGTGCACTGTCCTCCCTGAGCTACTTGAGCTCCAAAATGGCCTCCTGAGGCTCAGATCCAGGCCCAGAGTGCTATGGGAGTGTCTTATTCAATCTTCTTCTTTCCTTGCGTGTGGAACACTAGTCTTTGGGTCTTCTTTTGCTCAATCTTTATATCTGTCACAGCCCATGAAGCTCATCAAACATATCTGCATATGTCAGGACTAACGCTTTGGACAGGATTCCAGTTCCTCCCCATGTAGCTTTTGGAAAATCAGGGTTGAGGATAGACATCTGCTCAAGGGGTGGGTCTCTTCATCTCCCAGACACCTGGACTGACTCTATCCCACATCTTATGATGCCTGAACCTCAGCATTAACCCAACCAAAACCCCATTGTGAAGGCTTTTATGTTTATATGACAGAAGAAACTGTCATCCGTTGCCACTTCTTAAATGAAGGAAGCAGAAGTAGAGGTATAGCTCAGTGGTAGAGTGCTTGCCTAGCATGCGGGGAGCCCTGGTTTCAATCTCTAGCACTGGCAAAAAGAAAATAGAAGAATGTCATTAAAGGAAAAATAAAGTCCTTTTGTGACTCCAGAGCAAACCAAATTCCCCTCTGCTTATAACGTGACTCACTGACTTCAAGAACAGAACAGGGCCTAAGTAACTAAAGGAATCCTCTATGTGGATTTGAACTCTATTAATAGTCTCCAGGAGAAATAATCCACACTTCACATTTCTTTTTTGTTAAGTTTGCTAGTGAAACAACAATAATCACAACAGCTGCTCTTCTGTCCTCCTGGCCAGATGGTAAAATGAAACTTTCATGGGATGAAGCATTTGTCCTGGTGGCCCAAAGGGCTGAGGGTTTTCCTCCTCAGTGCAGTTTTGAGACTGGGCTGCAGCAAGCACAGGGCTCCCAACTGAAACTAAAAACTTCATCAGGAAGGCTTGGGGGCCTGTAAGGGAGGAAGAAGCAGAGCACATGCTGGGAAAGGGGTGCAGACACTCTCAAAAGAAGACATGCAGATGGCCAACAGGTGTTTGGTTTGGTTTGGAGACAGGGTCTCGCTGTGCAGTTGAGGAAGTGTTTCAGATGTTAGAGGCAAAACCATGAAGAGAGGATCTTGGTGAAGCAGAACAGAGAGGCTGTGCTGGCTAGGGGCAGCATGGGCACACAGAGGAGAATGTGGTAGAGGCTAGGGAACAGTCCTTAGGTGTCCCTCAGGAGGAGGACAAGGCCACGCTGGCCCCAGGAAGAATAAGGCTTTAGTAGAATCTTAGTGTTCACCCTCTTGTATTACAATTCTACATTTTTGAAAAAGTTTCTTTCAACTATGGTAAAACATACAGTGTGTGAGATTTAGCAGTTCAGCCGTTTAAAAAACATATAATTCACAATGTAGTAATCATACTCCTAGTGCTGTGCAACATCACCATTATCTACTTCCAAAACTTTTTCATCATTTTCCACAGAAACTCTGTTCCCATTAAGCAATAATTCCCCATTTTTTCACCACCAAAGCCCTAGTAACTTCTACTCTACTTTCTGGCTAGTCTAGGTATCTTATGCAAATAATTGTATAATATTTGTCCTTTTGTATTTGGTTTATTTCACTTAGTGTGTTTTCCAGGCTCATCAATGCAAAAATATATATATCAGAATTTCATTTCACTTAAAGGCTGAGTAGAATTCCATTGTTTGTAGATATCACATATTTGTTTCTCCATTTATCTGTTGAGAGTTGGCAGAGTTGCTTCTGCTTTTTATTTATTGTGAATGATGATGGGTTGAACCCTGATGGGCATGTCATTGTTATTTTCTGTTAAAATTGTCCCACCTCAGCCACCGTCAGGAACTAGGCTGAAAAGAGACCCCCACCCCCCCAGGGGTTCAAGCTAAAGAACACGGGCCCCACCCCCACGACTAAAGGCCAGGCCCAGGGTGAATTGCCCTAGATTTGAAAGTTGCAGCATTGGCACCCTTGCCCTAATCCTGCTGCCTGCTGTTGTCTGCGTCCAGCCTGGATCTGGGGTCTGACTGCCTTCTTATCTACCAGTGTGAGCTGAGACACATCTTGCCGTGGACACTGTGCCAAAATTGTAGACCCTGGAATAAAATCACCCATTCAAAATCACAGAGACATTTCTTTTCTTTTCTTTTTCTTTTTGTCTTCATTTCTTCTTTTCTTCTTCTTCTTTTGTGTATGCATTGTGTTTTGTTTTGTTTATTTTTTCTTCTTTCTTCTCACCTTTCTTCTTCACCAGTTTATTGGGCTTGGGGAATTTTTCTTTGCCCTTTTCCCTTGATTCTTATCTCTTTATTTTAAATAGAAAAAAGCAATAAAAAACAATGACACAAAATTTCAAAACAAGATAGTAGGTGAGTAATAATGTCTTAGCTCTTTTTCTTACTCTTTTTCTGTATTTTTCCCTCTTCTCCCTTTTAATTTTTATCCCTTTAATTTTTTCTGTCTTATTTTTGCTCCCTATATGATTTCTTTTTTTCTCCCATTTTCACCCATCTTCTATTTCTCATCAGTTTTTTCCCTAAATTTTACCTAATTCTATAAACATTTTCTACTCCTTAATAGGATTCTTTATACCACTTCTCTCTCTTCCTCTCATATCATATGATTTAATGTTTTATATTTTTCCTCTTGCATTCCCCTATTCCCACCCTCTATATCTTTAATAGTATACCCACAAAGCTTTATTAAGCTTTAGATAGTTAACTCCATAAAATTCCTGTTGAATTGCTTTCTACCTTTAGCTGAAATATAGCTGTTGCATTTAGCTATATCTACATATCAGTTGTAAGTCAAAATTTACATATCAGCTATAAGTCAATACCTGGGTTGCCTTAGTGTTTATACCATAATTGTGGATATCTTCTCTAGGGTAAGAGTGGTACATAATTGGCTGTTATGTTATGTTAATATTTAATTTGTCTTAGACAACAGTACTGTAGCTGATGTTACCAGAGTTACATAATTGTTGTTATTAATGGGTTTTGTCTGTAAGTCAATACTCAATTACCTTTGTGACATGAACAACACCAGAATACATTCCCAGAGAAGTCAGTGTTTAGCCAATTACACTGCATCCTCACCTCCAAAATAAACCAAGGTGGTCAGATCTTGGGGTTGAGGCAAAGTGCTATAGTCAGCTATGGCCAAAATATATCACTGAAAAGGTGATGAGCTGAAGAGATCTCTCAAAGTCTTTGTACTGTAAGCATCCACAAACCTCAGCACAAAACAAAACAAACAATAGAAACATGAGACAGCAAGTCATCAAAATGCCTCCCAAAACTTCCAGCTCCCCCAAAGTCAGTCTAGGGGGAGAATAGCATAAACTACACACCAAAATTACTCAAAAGAATAACAGAGGAGGTAAGAAAACAGATCAAAGAGGTCCTCAGTGAGATCACAGAAGATATAACTAGACAGATAATGGAAGTAATAAAAAAAAAAATCCAGAAGGTTTCAGAACACTCATTAAAAAGCCAGCTGAGCTATATAAAACTATAGAACAGTTTAGCAAAGAATTAGAGTCCATGACAAGCTTTTGGTCAGAAATCTGTGAGACCAAAAATTGTATTGAAAGTGTGGACAGCAGATGCAGCCAATTGAGGTCAAGGCCAGCTACTCAAAAGGCGTCTTAAAGGATCCAAGAGTATGTGAGAAATAAATCAAATAGCTGATAGATGACACAAAAAAAGACTAATCTAAAAGTAATTGGAATAAGTGAAAAATTAGAAGACAACACAAATTTATAAAAAAAAAAAAAACCTTTTCATAGAAATAATGGCAGAAAACTCCCCAAATATAGGGAAAGAAAGAAACCTACAGATAATTGCGGCATATAGAACCTCAAGAGCCACAACAAAAAGAGAACCTCTCTGCACCACATTATACTCAAAGTGCCAGGAGTCCATCACAAGGGCAAAATCTTAAAAACTGTTACAGAAAGGCAATGAATCACATATAAATATAATGCCATTAGAATTACAGCAAACGCCTCTCCACAAACTTTAAAGGCCAGGAGTTCTTGGAGTGAAAAGCCCTAAAATATAAAAACTTCCAGCCCCAACTTACATTTCCTGCAAAACATTCCTCTAAGACTGACAGATAAATAAGTTATATCCATGACAAGGAGCACCTCAAGAAATTCATGAGACTTAAACCAAAATTACAAAAATTTCTGAAGTATATTCTAGAAAAAGACAATGAAGCCAACAATGCCAATAAGTCAAAAAGAATGAATATACCTAGGAAGATGAGCAGCTAAGCAAAAGGAAACAAAATAAGGAAATCAGCAACAGAAAAATAATGCAACGATAGGAACAAATCAATACCTTTCAGTAACAACTCTTAATGTGAATGGTCTCAATTCCCCAATCAGAAGACCCAAACTGACAAAATAGACCAAGAAACAAAACCTAATGATATACAGTGTACAAGAAATACATTTAATTCCAAAATAAATTGATAAATTAAAAATCAAAGGATGAAAAACAATATTCCATGTAATGGGAATCCAGACAAAAGCAATAGTAGCTATCCTAATTTAAAATAAAGTGGATTTTAAGCCAAAACTGATCAAAAGAGACAAACAAGGTCACTACATATTGATTAAGGGAACAATTCAACAGGAAGAGATAACAATTATAAACATAAATGCACCAAATACAGGTACACTCATAAAACAAACAGTAATGGACACGAAAAAACAAATAAACATCAATACAACTATAATGGGATACCTCAACATCCCACTGTCACAAATGGGAAGATCAACTAGACAAAAAAAAAATCAACAAAGATGTATCAAAGTTGAAACAAACCTTCAAACAAATGGACTTAATAGGTATTGATGGAGTGTTTTATCTAACAGGAGAATGCATATTCTTCTTAGCAGCATATGGATTTTCCTCCAAAATAGACCACATACCAGCCCATACAGCATGCTTGAGTAAATATAAAAGAAGTTAGATTATACCATGTATATTATCAGATTTCAGTGCAATGAAACTAGAAACCAAAGGCAAAAGAAACCACAGTAACTATGCAAACATGTTAAACAATACACTCTTAAGTCATCAATGGAACACAGATAAAATTCAGGAAGAAATTAAACAGTTCCTACAATCAAACGATAATGACAGTATGATATATCAGAACCTATGGGACAAAGTGGAAGAAGTCCTAAGAGGAAAGTATATAGCAGTGAATTTCCACATCAGAAAAACAGAGTGAGCTCAAATAAATAATGTAATGATGCACATCAAAGTCCTAGAAAAACAAGAACAAACCAAATCCAAAGTTAAAACAAAGAAGAAAATTAGAAATATCAATGCAATGCAAAAATTAATGAAACTAAATGAGACTAAAAAGATACAAAAAATCAGTGAATAAAGAATTGATTGAAACAATAAACAAAATAAAAAAATTTTTAGCCAATCTAGACAAAATGAGAAAAAGAAAAGACCCAAATGCATGCAATTAGAAATGAATAAAAAATTGCAATGAATTCTGCCAATATCCAGATCATTAGTAACTACTTTAAGAACTTGTACTCTAATAAAATGGAAAATTCAGAAGAAATGAATAAATTAATAGATACATGTAAGCTACCAAAACTGAACTAGGAAGCTTTAAAAATCCTAAATAATCCAATATTGTCCAATGAAATTGAAGAAGTAGTGAGAAAAAACAAACAAACAAACAAACTTCCAACTAAGAAAAACTCAGGTCCTGATGGATCCACCGCTGAATTCCATAAGAAATTTTGAGAAGATCTGATGCCAATACTCCTAAAACTCTTTAATGAAATGGAAAGGGAATCAGTATTCCCAAAGTCATTCCTGGAAGCAAATATTACCCTGATTTCAAAACCAGAAAAAGACCCAATCAAAAATGAGAACTGCAGGTCAATATTTTCAATAAATATAGGTGTAAAAGTCTTCAATGACACATTGGCAGACAGAATGCAACACACTGTCAAAAAGATGCATCATGACCCAATAGAATCCATTCCAGGGATGTAATACATCACATAAACAGGAGCAAAGGCAAAAATCACATGATCATCTCAATAGATGCAGAAATAGCATTTGACAAAAACCCAACATCCTTTTGTGATAAAAAAAAACTTGAAGAAAATAGATATGGAAGGTCTTTATCTCAATCTGACAGACACCATCTATGCCAAACCAATCACCAACATCATGCTAAATCAAAAGAAGCTGAAAACTTTCCCTTTAGAATCAGGAAAAAGACAAGGATGTCCACTATTATCACTTCTGTTCAATATAGTTCTTGAAATATTAGCCAGAGCAATTAGACAAGAGAAAAAAATAAAAGAAGTAGGGATAGGAAGGATAGAAGTTAAATTATTATTATGATCAGGTGACATGATCCCTTACATAGAAATTCCCCAAAACTCCATGAAAAGACTCCTAGAAGTAATAACCAAATTCAGTAGTATAGCAGGATAAAAAATCAGTGCTCAAAAATCAATAGTATCCCAGGATACTAATCATGAACTCACCAAAAGAAAAATTAGGGAAACTAAACTTTTCATAATAACATCAAGAAAAATGAAATACTTAGGAATTAACCTAGTGAAGGCAATGGAAGATATCCACAGTGATAACTGCAGTACTCCAAAAAAGGGAGGTGAAAGAGGATATCAGAAAATGGATAGATGTCTCCTGTTCCAGGATAGGCAAAAACAATATGGCCAAAAAGCCATGATTCCAAAACTCTTATACACATTTAATGCATTATCAGTCAAAATATCAATAGCATTCCTCACAGAACTGCAGAAAGCAATCCTAAAATTCATATGGAAAGAGAAGAGACCTAGGACAGGAAAAGCAATTCTGAACAGCAAGGGCAAGGCAGGGGCATCACAATCCCTGACTCCAAGTTACACTACAAAGCCACTATGATTAAAAAAAAATAGCATGCTGTGGGCAGGGAAAAAAATAAAAATAGTATTATGGTTCAACGGAACAGAATAGAGGATACAGAAACAACTCCAGGGACAGTAAGCTGCCTTATCTTTGAGAGGAACCAGATACTTTCACTGAAGGAAAGATAGCCTGTTTAATAAATGGAACTGGGAAAACTGGCTGTCCACATGCCAAAGATTGAACCTGGACCCTTGTCTTTCACCATGCACTAAACGAAAATAAAAATGGATCAAAGATCTAAATATCAAGACATAAAGACTTAATCTTCTGGAAGCCAAAATAGGTAAAACACTTGAAGACATAGGTGTAGGCAAAGACTATAAACAAAACCCCAATTGCACTGGAAATATTGCAAAAGAATCAACAAATGGGATTACAACCAATTAAAAAGCTTCTGCCCAGTAAAGGAAATCACCAACAGAGTGAAGAGGAAACCTACAGAATGGGAAATAAATTTTTGCTGGCAATTTCTCAGACAAAGCACTAATACCTAGAATATAACAAAATTAGTCCCAGAATTTAGAGCCAATATTAAAAATGGGAATCTAAAATGAATAGGCTTCTCAGATGGAGAAGTATGAACTACTAATACATGCTTGAAAAACATGTTCAACATTACTGGCTATTCAAGAAATGAAAATTAAAACAACACTAAGATTCCACCCAACTCCTGAAAGAATGCCTATCAGCAAGAAATCAGCCAGTAACAAATGCTGGAGAGGTTGCAGAGTGGAAGGGACCTTATTCATTGGTGACAGGATTGTAAATCAGTACAACCACTATGGAAATTAGCATGAAGATTCCTTAAAAACTCAAAATAGAAATTCCATTTGATCCAGCTGTTCTTCTTCTAGATATCTTCCCCAAAGGGCTAAAGACATCATATTATAGTGATACATCCATACCCATATTTATAGCAGCACAATTCATAATAGCTAAATCTTGGAAACAGCTTCTATGTTCATTAAGAGATAAATAGATAAAGAAAACGTGGTAATTATACACAATGGAGAACTTCTCTGCCATAAAGAAGGATAAACTTGAGTAATTTCAGGAAAATAGATCACAAGGTTAATTAAAATAAATCAGAAAAAGATACAGGTAAATGTTGCATTGTTTCTTTAAATATCGCATGGTGGTTTCCTTTCTCTTTTCTATGCAAGTGAGTACTGTGTCTGGGCAGGGGATGGGGCAGCCCATCACATATCTCAGGTGAATGCTTTGGTATTGTAATATTTAGAAAAAGGTCTGGGAGGGAATAAGTTTATGGTGCTTGCTTTGGAGGCTGTAACTATTGATGATATACATTTATTTTTCTGGGGGTGTACCATGAATAGAACTCAGGACCTCACCCTTGACAGGCAGGCGCTGCGCCACTGAGCTAAAGCTCTGGCCCTGATATTTATTTTCATATTAGATAAAAATAGAACTATTTCTACTTTTAAAAATGTGAATACTACCAGATTGATTAAAAATATAACAAAATATTCTATTTTAATGCTTATACTTAAAATAGAACTATACAAATGTCCCTCCTTTTAGCTGTTCAGCAGAAACATTTTTGCATCAGAATTGTCACAAATTTTATCAAATATTTTTATGTCAATTTTAAATTCAGCAAGTCCATGCTATTGTGCACTGTATACATAATGATATCAGGATGCCACAGATAAAACAGATATATATTTATATTTTTGAGTTTCTGTAATAGAGAAATAGATTAAATCTATAAGGCATGTAAAAATATGTCATAAAACCAAATTTCCATCAACCTCAGTAGAAATTCTTGTATCACATGCTATGTATATTTGGAAAGTCTTACATACCTCACATGCATAGTGTTGTTGGGGTGCAGGCTTGAGGAAATGGAGGAGGTCCAGCTCCTCCTCCTCTTGTCTTCAAGCTCTGCAGACCGCCACCCCAGAATGGTGAGGAGTAGGACTTGTCATCTCAAATGCCTCTGTGGCAGGTAACTTACCTAAGTGAAGCAGGCAAGGTATAGGATGGTGACCAGGTCATTTATCTCCTAAATGCAAATACTTTTAGGAAAGAAAAGAGGAATGCCTTTGCCCATTTTTTGTTGCTATGAAATATTTCATATTTAAGGGTGCATAATTTATACAGGAAAGATATTTATTTTGGCCCATGGCTCTGGAAACTAGGACGTCAGATGATGGCACTGGTGTCTGCAAGGCTTCAGTGATTTAACTCATGGTGGGAAGTAGAAGGGCAAGGAAGCGCCTGAAAGGAGGCAAATCATAAGCGGTGGACTTGCTTTATAACAACCCATTCTCCTGGGAATGAAACCGGGCTCTCAAGAGTGGGAACTCACTCAGACAGCAGGTGAGGCACGCATCCACCTGGGAGGGCTCTGCTTCCATGACCCAAACACCTGCCCACATTGTAGCATTGAGGAAGTAAGGTGATATTTGGGGGGAAACATTTAAACCCTAGAAAGGAGCCATGATATTTTGGGGGACATTCAAACCCTAGCAAGTAGTCACTACTAATTCTATGAAGAAAATGGTGTAAATTGGGACCATATGAGAAAATAATGATATTTGCTTCCTTTAGTACAAATTATATGGAATGAGAAATTCTCTGCCTCCAACAACAGAGTGCTAGCGGTTACTTTTACAAAACTTCTCACTACTAAGAAATTTGAAATTCAATATGCTCTTAGGGTAGAGATCTAAGGAAAAATATATAAAAATTAGTTTAGACTCTCAATGGAAGATACTACTTTAATCCTGGAGTTTCTTGAGTAGAATGGGAGTTTCAGGAGAGATAACACAGGACTGTGAACTGAGAGGAAGTCTGATTCTCTTCACCCAACTACCCGCAAGTTGTGCAACTTTCAGTTTCCTTCCCTCTCAAATGAAGGCAGTGGTTCCCTAGTGAAAGTTTATGGACTAATAGTAAATCCAGTAGCATTCTCTTAGATATTTAGATGGCCCCCATATGCTTTGATGCATAAGCCAGATTTTGAAGCTAGGTATTCTTATTGTATGGGTCTATGTTTTTAACATAGAAACAAATTTACTGGACTTAGAAGACAGAAGAACATCTCTCTGAGAGGAAAATAATGAAACATTCTTAGCTAGTTCATATATGAAATGGAAAAATAAACATTTTAACATGACTTGGTAGAGGAAATGTTTTCTTTAATAGGATATTAGAGAATCTATCAAGAGTTATTAAACAAGGAAGTCAAAGGTTCCACTGTAGGAGCTTAATAAATATTTGTTGATTAACTGGTTGACATGCTAATTCAAGCAGAGAAGGAATTTTCTCCATTTTAAGATCAGGATTTCTAATTGCTCATTGAACATAAAAAATACGTTCTGTGTTCAGCTAAGCAACCTAAGCTGCATATTCCATTATTTAAACACACAAGATTTAACGTAGCCTTTGGCAACCAAAGATAGAACTCTCTCAGCAGGCTTCCTTCAGTCAAATATTGTTTGTTACTTTTAGTTATTCAGAAATATTATCAACATATGTACTGGGATTGACATAGTAAATGGTTTAAATCCTGGGCACCCCAGGATTTTCAGGCAGAAATCTCTACCCTTTGAGGATGTCTTTGTTTTCCACTCCTGGTGTGTATTGTGCCTTAGAATTAAACCCAACGGATGACTAGGCAGAGCTTTCCAAAACAAAAAGAATCTAAGACCCTTTCAAAAGTGCAGCAGTCAGAACTATGGACTCTGAAATTCAGCAGTTTCCAGTGGTACCAAATTACGGGCATATTACAATAATTAGAATATGTCCTTTATTCAACACATTCCAAACTACTTTCTATTCAAGCATATTCAGAGTGTTTGCCCTTCAAAAAAATATCCCTCAGTTAACCAGCCCCATCACAACTCAGTCATTTCTACTTTTATTCTGAAGACTTGGGGGTCATTGAGTAACACACTCACATTTCATGCAAATTTGAATCATGCACATTTGAAACAATGCTATTTTAAAAAGTAATAAAGAATTACTAAATGAGCAACATTTGAAATAGTAGAAAGTCTTACAAATTGGTTTGATTTTTCCAGAATGCCCCCACAAAAAAAGCCAGAGCACCCATGAAGAGACATTTTGCTCTGTATTTGGTGATACCGGGTTTTGATGATACTAGGTAATACTAAGGCCTTTGCACTGAACTACATCCCCAGCCTTTTTCATTTTTTTATTATTGAGACAAGGTCTTTCTAAGTTACTTAATTGCCCAAACACAGCTCAAACTTTAGATCATACTGTCTCAGCCTCCCAGAGAGCTGGGATCATAAGCCTGCACCATTCAGACCTAGCTTAGGCCAAACGACATTTATCCCTCTCTTAGTCCTTTGTCTGCCCCACATTAGTACTAACCAAAACTCCAGCAGGCCTTGAACTTATGCACTAAACCATACAACAAATAAGGAACAGAGGCTTTGGTCAGTGATTTTGTTGATTACAGTGTTATATTTTAAAAACATTCTTTGTTTTAGTTATTTAATATCTTTTCTCTCCTACGACAGTATCACTCAAGATTTTGTAAAGTGATGCTGCTAAAAATATCCTGTTCATAACCATAAAATGATGTGAGATAGGGGCTGGGGGTATAGCTCAGTGACATAAGCGCCTACCTGGCAAGGGCAAAGTCCTGAGTTCGATCCCCAGTACCGTAAAAAAAAAAAAAAAGTAAAAATGATGTGAGATAAAATAGACAAAGCACTGGCCGATTCCTAATGCAGTTAACTTAGGAGAAAGACTGAAAACTAAAAGGAACGATGATAGGACACTTTAAAAAATTAAAGCAGAAATATGCTACCACATCTGCAGATTTAGGCACTCTGAGAGCTTACCTACCCTTCATTTTGTGATTTTATCTACAGCAATATTAGACTTGAATCAGATGAACTGTGAATGGTATAGTCCTTCAGGAATGCAGATGCCTTGGTAACATTTTCATGTTAATGTAGGGGAGACCCCTCCTAGGTGGCAATCTCTGGGAGGAAGCCGAAGCCATCTGTTATTTGTATATTCCACACCCCAATGACCTAAAAATAATGGTGACGTGTGCTGCAAGTTTACTTTTTACAAAGTGTTTTTGTCTCGAGTCACCCTGATAGTAACCCCGTGTGTGTGTTCTGTTGTTTCTCCATTTGACAGATGAGGATGCAGAGGTGTAGAGAGATTTGCCTGTGTCACTCAGCAGAGCAGTGGGTGAGAAAACTAGCTGACCTGTGGGATGGGAATCTGCGGGCATCGAAGTGGATTTCTACCATGCCCCTCGCTTAGAAGCGCTAAGGGTGATTCCTTCCTCTGGACACACGCAACATGGAGGAGGGAAACCTGCTCCCTCTCTCCTTCATAATCTGTGGCTGTGGTCCTTTGCCTGTGTTCTTCGGGAATCACATTGTTGTGGCAACGTTTTCGTCTGAGTCCGGCTGAGGATGAAGAAGGGCTGTTTCAGACATTAGTGTTCAATGCTTGAAATGCATCCCTGGAGCTGGAGAGAAGAAGAGGGCACGAACCACATCACAGAAAAACTGTCATCGCCACAGGTGCTCGCAAGACCACAAGCAAACGTCAAGTCCTTTAACCTGACAAGGGTTTAAATTTCTCATTTGCAAAATAAGAATAATACTTATCCAAACTATCTCACAAGACTGCTGTGATGGGAGCAATGGGAATGTGTGCCACACTGGTGCAGGACTCATCCTGGGATCTCTCAGGAGCCCCAAAGGAAACCCTCCCCCAACCCAACACCTCTGCCCCACCCCACCCCCAGCCCGCTCCCTGGTGGAAACATGCTGGACTTTGTTGTTATTGATTTTTAAAAATAAACTTAGCTTGGCAAATACGAAGAACAAGTGGCAAACATGATGTGTTAGCCAAAGATACTGTAATACATATTTACAAGCAAAACTAGCTATTTCTCACAGATAGAACATTCTGACCCCATGGATCTATAAACTAAAATAATAAAATTACTGAGGCTTAAGGGGTGAAGTCAAAAGAATTGGCAATTTAAGTGTACCAAAAAAAATCTCTTCTTTTTGCCCCAAAGTATACCAGGGCACAGCTCTGCCAAAGCAAAGGAGATTTGACAGGGAAGCTGTCCTTGTCATTGAGAACACACGGTACATCTGTGCATGTAATGGCAGAAAGAGGTATGCTCCTGCAGGCATCCGTCTCTGGGAAGGGACTGGACAAAGAGCAGGCAGCATGTTGTCCTCTGGTGTGCATCTGGTATCATCTGAGCTCAGGTCTTTGTGGGTGATGTTTAGATACAGTGTGTTTTACTCTGCAGAAGTAAGTTGTATTTTATAATCGTTGGAGTCTTCCTGTCTGAGGTGCCATGTAGGAAACGACTTTCAGACAAGATCTGGCTCAGGGCCTGAAAGAAGTAAGCAAGCACCTACTCCACAGTCTTTCCTTGAAGGGCCAAAGTTCCTTGGGACCATAGCAGTCTATGGGCACAAAGTTACATTTCAAACACACCAGAATTATACATAAGACAAGGGTGTGTAAGTTTGTGTATTTAGATAAAGGGTCTTGTCTCTTATTCATTGTGAAAATATGGCATTTACAGAATCCTTGAATTGCAGAGGATATCGTGTAGTTTTAGATCCATCCCCTGCCCTGTACTTAGTATCTTTAGAAAACATCTCCATGTGGGGTTGAGAAAGGAAAGGGGGACTGGGGAGGTTATGTGACTTGCCCAAAGCCACTCAGCCAATGGGTAGAAGAGTCAGGGCTAGGACCATTTCTCTGTACTCTTCTCTTTAGGGACATGGCTGGCATGGCCTGGCTATCTCTTACATGGCTTAAGCTGTAAGGATCAGAACCTGACAGTAGGTGAACCTACAGTATGGAACAGGGAGCACACTGAAAGGCCTTTGCCAGGAGCTGCTTCAGTCTAGAATGAGGTCTTTAAAGGCCATGACTGCAGAAAGAGATGGTATCATCGATAGACGTGGAACCCAAAAGGAGAAGCTGGGAAGAGCTGATACTGGGGGATGGTACAAACAGGTGGTAGTTTGGGTCCATTTTCCAGGAACAGGCTTCCTGTGCCCAGGAGGGTGTCTGACATTAGAAAGTCAGAAACTCAGTGTCACAGAGACTAAAGTAATAAACAAAATGAATATTCAAGTTTAAGAAATAGTGATCAGGCCAAAGATAAGATTTATTTTGGGAAGCAAAACAGGGAAGAAGGGGGCCAGAAAAGTTGTCCGAGTACTTGATTAAATCTTCTGGGCTTGTCGTTTCAGGTGCAGAGGGCGGACTGGAGTTGAGCCTGTAGATTTGGGATTTGCACGAGGGGTGGAACTGTGACACAGATGAAGAATGCTTGCCAGGAAGAATTCTGCATGGACTTTTAGCCCAGTGCTCTTTACTATTAAGTATTTACCTGCTAAAGCTGCAGGCCTTTCACCCTTGTACCTTGCATAAAAGGATACAAGATTCCCATTTGCTATTATTTGGGGAAAGCAGTTGTACTTACTTAGATTTAGCAATAGCATACTGGTAACAAATGCAGTGAGAAATCATAGCTTTCAGAAAGATTCTTCCATGGCCAAGCTTAAAGTTCTTCATAAGTTCTAGGACAATGGGCACTTAAAAAGTGGAACTTGAGTAGTCCTTCCAAAAAGTCAGGTAGGGATTGAACCGTGCAATTTAGTCAGTGAGATGACTGTCATAAACACTTTGCACACAGGCAAGGGATCGAGGCCTGTGTCCAAGGCACAGGAGAGGAGGGAGAAGAATACCAGCCTTGGACTTAGAAAACCTGGCTTGGCTCTGCTGTTGCACTGCTCAGGGCAACATCCTCATTTATGAGCTGGGGATTATGCATCCCAGAGAAAGATAAGGATTAAACGGAGCCATATCTTTGCAAGTGCAGTGGAGGAATCACAGCGAATAATTCTATAATTAAAGTCTACAATCCCAAGAACACAAGGTACATCTGTGCATGTAATCGCAGAAAAAGGTATGCTCCCTCAGGCGTCCACCTCTGGGAAGGGGCTGGGCAAAAAGCAGGCAGCATGTTGTCCTCTGCTATGCATCTGGTTTCATCTGAGTTCAGGTCTTTTTGGGTGATGTTTAGATACAGCATGTTTTACTCTTGGGTAATCAGGTATTCTTCACTGAGATGAGGAAAGAGTATGCCTTGATGGTCCTTCCAGCTATGATTCACTGCTATGATACAGAAGCTGTATCACTGCTATAATTCAAAGCCCATGAGCTAAAGCCTTAGTTCTCAGGGTGGCCCTCTTGGGGCGTGATAGAAACTTTAAGAGGTGGCACCTTCAGGGAATTGGGAGCAAGCCCTTGAAGGGAATACTGTGCTACCAGCTCTTCCTCTTCTTGTCTTCTGCTTCCTATGAAGTGGTTTTGCTCCACCACAGGATCCCACCACAATATGTTGCCTTACTACAGGCCCAAAGCAACAGAGTCAACTGCACATGGACTGGAACCTCTAAAACAGTGAGCCAAAATACACCTTCCCTGTTTATAAATTAACTTGTTATAGTAATAAAAGCACATTCATGTCTAATATCACAGTCTTTTAAAGCAGAAGACAGAGACTTACATTGCTGTTGCCACTCTGTCACATAAAAGTATTGTGATGACATCATATCAAAGTAACTCCTTTTTCTCTATAGAAAATACCATATTGCATATTTGCCCTGGTAAAGCGAGTGGATGCACTGATTAAGAATGGTGTTGAGTTAATTCATAGTTGGCTGAAAGAATATGCTTTTGAAGTTTGTTAACATCATGATCTCAGCCAGAGGGAAATCATTAGATCTTTGTTCTTGGCCATGGGCAAAGTAATGACTTTATGAACAACAAGGATAAGGCAGAGAAAGCATGCTTATCAGATCTGTGAGTGTGGAAATTTAAGTAGAAGGAAATGATAAATGTTAACTAAATAAATGATAAGCAAAACCAAACAAACACTCATAAGCTTGTGTTAATGATTTTCATTCCTGGATGTGCATTAAAATCAACAGGAAACATTTTAAAAATTATCCTACTAATTTAAGTTAACTTTTCTGGGAATTCAGAAAGAACAAAAGGAGGGGAGGGAAAAGGAAGGGAAGAAGGAAGGGAGAGAGAAAGGGAGGGAGTGAAAAGAAAGAAGAAGGGACAATGTCACTTGACCAGGATATTTACATGGATATTTTGATTCATCATGGGACTAACTTATGTGAAAACTATTTCAGAACTGAACGAAAACAAAACAAAAATACCAAATGGTATATACTTTATGATGCTACTTATATAAAAATGCACATGTGAAAAAATAGTAAGGAAATATACCAAACTGTTAATTATGATTAACTCAGAATTAGGAGGCAGACTAATTTATTCTTTTCACTTTTTTTTCTGCTTATGCTTATTATAGTCATAGTGGTTTTTTTTTAAATAAAGGAGGAAAGGCTGATTTAAAATATGAGAGAGACTAATGTTGATTGACTGCTTTGTCTGAGCTAGTCCATAACATTGGCTATTAAATAAACTACTGGAATTATAGGCGGCATGCGCACAGAGCACACTGACCACTTAAAGTTACTAATGGTACCAGAGAGTTTGGAGAAGACTTAGGAAAACATGACAACTATATTTTTACATGTGAACTCCAGTGATGTAGGAGAGGTGACATCCTCAAATGTCTGACAGTCATCCAGAAAAACATTAACTCAGCATAAGAAAGGACCTAAAAGAATAAAACGGTCTAATGGTGGAGTTAGTACCTCCAAAGGTATCAGGGACCCCATTTTGCAAAGTGGTGGTGCACAGTTTGGAAGTTCATGTAGGAAAGACTTTGATGTTCTGTTATTGACTGATATGTTCATGGAAATACTCATTCATTCAACAGATATTTATTGAGAAGATCATGTATTCTAAGGAAGCTGGACCAAGGAGCCTTGGATAATTCTTTCTGATCAAATCATGTTTCTGCTTAGTTCAAGGGGCCCTTGTAAATGGCTTTGTTCAGGACAGTTTTTATCAGGTGTTAATTTATCCGAGGTCTGTTTTTTGTCATCTACCATTAATGAAAACAAGGTGATAAGGTTAAATCTAAGATACATGAATGCCGAGCCAAGCCTACAAGGCTAACTACCATAGTAGCAATTACAGAAAATCCTGAGAAGTCAGATCAAATTCCAGACATAGGTCTTTGCTTGACTAATCTAACCCAGGCCAAAAGGAACCAAACAAAGGGTCAGAAACCTTGAAAGAACCCATAAGAGGAGTGAAGGCCAAGAACTAGGAGCAAGGCATTGAGAAATACCCCAGAGAAGACCTGAAAAACACTGAACTCTTATTAAGTTGGAAGGACTAGAAACGGAGGCAATGAAAAGGCTGAAAACCTATCATACATTCTCTTAGAACATCCCCCCACCCCTCTCCACCCTACCTATATCTGCTCTGTTCTATGATATGACCCCATTCCTGCCCCCACTTGGTCACTCTAATTAGTATTCAATAAGAAACAACCTTCTTGGCATGTCTTGCATTATTAGAGGATCAGTGTAAAATGAGTGACTTTCTCATTTTAAGTAGCACTTTTCCAATCTGTTCTTTACCTCCTGGACTGAAATACACACACACACACACACACACGCAAGCATACATATTGTTTCTTTTTTTTTTTTTTTTTTTGGTTTTTCTCCGGTACCAGGAACCGAACTCACGACCTTGCGCTTGCCAGGCAGGCGCTTTTGCCGCTGAGCTAAATCCCCAGCCCCCCATATTGTTTCTTTGGAGCCCAGGAACATACGCTACTTCAGACAAGAGGAGTTGAGTAAAGTGTTGAGATCCAAGAGGAGTTCTCATGGTTAATCAATCTACTAGATCAAGGTCAGGAATTTTGGAACAGGTTTACAAGAAATTCTTCTATCTCCTTTGTGATACTCCCACACAAACTCTTTCTCATCCCTAGTTATCTCAAGGACATATCAATCATCCACCATTGTGAGACAGATAACTCAAGCTTAACTTGCATTAGAGAGTCCTTAGATAATTATCCTCTAGAATTGGTCAGGACTAGTAGACAAGGTGTTGACCATACTAAAATTAATCAGCCCAAGAGTCACAGAATGTTCCAGGGAAGATGGCATTTATTCTATGGTCATGTTTTATGTGTCTGGCACTGTGCTATCTTCTTTATGTAAACTTATTCTCACAACAACCTTGGGTATGTCATTCTAGAGATGAGTAAGATGACAGTGATTGAAACTAAGTGGTCCACTTAATGTTGTCAAGTAGCACTTAGTAGAATTGGAATTCAAGTCTAAATCAATTTTAGGGCAAACCTATGCTGTCAGAATGAACTGACCTAAAATGGCTTACATACTTGGCAATTAATTGACCCAAAGATACCTCTACAGGTAGTGAACTATAAGATAGACTGATGGGCAAACAGTCTGTAACCTCACCAAAGAGGAAGTAGCTAAGCAACTGAGCCTCATCCAATCCCAGGTTGACTAGACTGCTGGATTAATGCCCAAGTAAGGCAAACAGCAGACTGCAACCTTCAAGTATCTCAGTACGTCCCTTCTTGCCCTTCTGGCTATAAAAGTACCTCGCTACCTTTGTGGGGGATATTCCAAACTATCTCCTGACTTGTAGAACATTTTCATGCTCATGAAATTTTGTGAAACTAAACTAATCTCAGTTTTTCCTTCAACACTTTGTATATTACCATAAAACCTCCTTCTCAAAGAAATGCTAAATACCTGGGCTTAGGAGGATGCGGGTGTGAGCGAGGGAAGAATCAAAGGCCCATCATCCATTAAATCAAAGCCAAGACTCCAATACTGACAAGGCAGGCCCTCCTTTCCTTTCTTTCCTCCCTCTGTTCCTTTACTTCTTGGGAAAGGGGAGACTTCCAGGCAACGGGGGAAGTTTGGGCCAGGTCTGGAAGTATACTGCTGTCCCAGAGAGCAAGGCTCTGCACACAGATGAACCAGAGCAGTGAATTCAACCTTCCTAGGACCCACTGAACAGGTGCTAAGTGCTCCAAGCAGGTAGCTCACATCTCATTGGGGAATAGGATACTCAGCACAAATTGCTCAGTAACAGTCGACACCACATGTGACTAGAGGGGAGAGGAGTGCTCTGGGCAGCCAGGGCTCAGTCCAGAGTTGAGGTCAGAGTGGTATCGATAAAGCTGAGAAAGGCTCCAGAGAAGCCCACACTCTCACCACCTGAGCCCCTTCAGCCTGGCTCAGAGTTTGTGGAATGAAAAAGTGAAAACAAGGTTGTTTGAGTTTAAACCAAAAGAAATAACTTGACACAACATTCTGAGAAAGAAAAGTGCCAGAGAAGCCGTAGAGGCAAAAGTAAGTGGGAAGAGAGAAGAGAAACAGCACGGTTCATTTGGGAAAGAGTAGGAGATGACATGAGGTAGTTGATGACACTGACAAACACCTGGACTGGAATGGCCTAAGTAAGGAGGTCTGTTTTGTCATGAAGAAGCATACTGCCTACACGCATGCCAGCATTTCTACTTGGCTCTTTCATAAGCCTGTCAAACTTCATTTGTTCCAAACTGAGCTCTGCATCCCAGTTTTTCACTTCTTATTCAATTGCAATTCCATCCTTCCACTTGCTCAGGCCCAAAACTGTGGAGTTAGTCTCGACCGTTCCCTTTCTCTCACACACTCTACTGAGTCCACCAGGAAAGATCAGGCCTATGGCTCTGCCTCATCTGGATTCTCAGATGAATCCCCTCTCACTTCCTCCACTCGTCTCTGTGGTACACGCCTTCATCACCTCCTGCCTACCGCTGTGTAGCTCTGCCTCAGTCACCTCTTCCCTCACCACCTAACCTAGAACCGTATTATTCTTTCCCTTGGCACTGTTACATTTCCTCGCTTTATTTTTCTTCATAGTGTGTATTGTGATCTGACATACTTACATATTTAATTTACATGTATCTCTTGTAATTAAATATAAGGTTTATGAATAAATTAGTGTATTTTCTGTTACTATAGCACAATATCTGAGGCTGGGCACTTTATTTTTTCTTCTCATTATAATTATTAAGATATATTAATCATACAAGTTAATGAGCTTCACCAATACATCTCCATAAATGGGGTATCATGCACTGGTTATGTCCACCCTTCCTTCTCTTACCCTTTCTCCCTCTCCCCAATTCCTTCCCAAACCGTAATAGTCTCTCTTCTATTTCCAGGTCATTTTTTGGTTGCTGTTTCTATATATGAAGGGAAACTTGCAGTACTTGTCTTCCTGTGAGCTGTTTCTATCACTTAACATGATGCTTTCAGTTCCATCTATTTTCCTATAAGTGACAGGATTTCATTCTTCTTTTTGGCTGAGTAATACACCATTACATATAGATACCATGTTTTAAAAATCTTTTATCTGTTCAGCTGTTAATGGCCATCCAGACTGATTCCATATCTTTGCTATTGTGGATAGTCACAATAAAAAGGCATAGGCAGGTATCTTTTCTGTGTACTGACTTCAGTTCCTTTGGATATATACGTAAGGGTAGTACAGCTGAATCCTGTGGCTCTAGTGTTAGTTTTGAGGAACCTCAATGCTATTTTCCACAGTGGATATTCAATTTTGTGTTCCTGTTAAGAGCACCCTTGGAAGTGTTCTTTTTTCTACATATCCCTGCCAGAATTTGTTGGTTGTGTTTGTGTTTGTTTGGATAACTGGCATGCTGACTGGGATGAAGTGGAGTCTCAAATTAGTTTTGATGTGCCTTTTCCTGATGGGCAAAGAAGAAAATGAGAAAAAATATAAAATGAAAATAAACTTTGTAAATAAGGAGGGGAAGAGGGGTTAAGAGGAGGGAAGGGGAATGGGAGAAAAAAAGAGAAACTAAGACATACCATGTACAGGTACAAGTTTCTTCTGATGAATGTGATCATTATGTATATCTAAATTGTACCAATAAAATTAACATAAAAAAGATATTGAGCATTTAAAAAATATACTTATTGGACATTTGTACTTCTTTTAGGCAGTATCTATGCAGATCATTTGCTTATTTTTCTCTAATTACTTGGTTTTCTGTTGTTAAGGGATTTTTTTAAAGTTCTTATATATTCTGAATACTAATCCTCTATCAGATGAATAGCTAGCAAAGATTTTCTGCCATTTAGTAGACTGCCTTTTCACTCTGTTAATTATTTCTCTCGCTCTACAGAAGCTTTTGAATTTGTTATAATCCCATTTTTCAATACTTACTTTTGTCTTCTGAGCTATTGAAATGCTACCCAGGAAACGACTGCTTATGACAATATCTTGAGGTATTTCCCTTGTATAAGGTCAGTTGTTTCAAAGTTTCAGACACAGTATTACATTAAGACTTTTGGTCCATTTTGCATTTTTTTTTTTGTACAAGGTGTGGAACAGGTGTTTGATTTCAATATTCTGCATATGGATATCTTGTTTTCCCAGCACCATTTGTTAAAGAAGCTGTTCTTCTCCAGTATATGTTTTTGGCACTTTTGTTAAAAATCAGTTGGCTTCTTTTACTACTTTCTTTAAAATAAAAAAAAAAAACCAGTTGGCTGAAGATGTGTGGATTTATTTATGGGTCCTCTATTCTGTTTCATTGGCTTATATGTAGGCTTTTAAGCTGCTATCGGGCTTTTTTTTTTTTTAACTGTGGTTCTGTAGTAGAGGCTGGCAACTTAATAAAGAAAAGAAGTTTATTTGGCTCTTAGTCTGAGGCCATGGTGCTGGCATCAGCTTGGCTATGATATAACCTCAAAGTCAATGCAATCTCAATGGTGGGAGATTGTGTGTGTGTGTGTGTGTGTGTGTGTGTGTGTTCATATGGCAAACAGGAAGCTAGATAGAGACCAGGGCTCTGCAAGAGCTACATGAGTCTCTTTCAAGAGTGAAGCCCCAGTGACCCAACCACCACCTCTTAAATGTCCCAGCAACTCTGAACTTCACTGCATGAGGCACCATGCTCCCAAATCATAGCAGAAAGGATCAGCAATTGTCTGTTTTGCTGATTATTTTGTTAATTAGCCCCTACAACAATGCCTAGCACATATTCAAAAATCTGTGATGAATTATTAGTGAATGAATGACAAAAAAGTGGTCAGGGAGAATGTTGAAAGTAGGTGACTACCACCACTACAACAACAGTGTTACTTTTTAATTTAAGCTATTATCTGTTTATTTGTTTAAATTCCATCTTTGTTTACGAAGAATCCCCTGAACCTTGTTGTGGATCTGTTTTCTCCTCGTTCACACTGTCAACTGGTAGTTTTGCAGCTCAGTTCAGCGGACAGTGAAGGTGCGTTAGGTGGTGTTATGGTTGAATTGTGCAACCCCAAACAAAGCTGTGAAGTACTGATCTTCAGGACCCCAGAATGTGATGCTATTGGGAAATAGGCTCTTTATAGAGTAAGCAAGTTTACACTGGGTCATTAAAATGGACCTTATTTCATGACTGGTGTCTTTATTAAAAAAAAAAAAGGAAACTTGGACACAGAGGGGAAAACAAGGTAAAGAATATGCAAGGAGAAGAAGGATATGCGCAGATAGAGACAGAGACTAGAGTTCCACTATTACAGCCAAGGACTTCCTGGAGCCACTAAAAGTTGGAAGAGGCAGAGAATAGATGCCTTCTCATAGTTCTCGGAAGGAACCAGCCCCACTGATACCCAGTCTGTCCTGGACATCTAGCCTCCAAGACAAAAAAAAATCTATTACTCAAGCACCCCACTCATGGTTCTGTTACAGCAGCCCTGGAAAGCTAGTAGACGTGGGAAACTTCCTCTTCATCAGGCAGCCTGATCTGGGCTGCAGAGAGAAGCCCCAGCCTTCATCGTGGCTTGGAGCTGACAGGTGAGGTGCAGAGCTGGTGGGGCATGAGCCTGACAGTGAGGGGCACGGAGCAACACGAAGAAGGGTGGGGCAGGATACACCAAGGTTTTCTCCCTTCGTGACCTTGCCCTGGCCCTGTGCGCTAGGCGAATTGCCCCAAGGTTTAGGCCTTTTTGTCACCACCTGCAAAACGAATTTCTGGAGTGGATCTAGTCCACAGCCACAGCTGGCCATCCATGTTCTGTGTTTCTGCGGCCTCCTCAGGGGCCTGAAATCAGCAGGAGGCAAGAAGAGAGAACACTGGACGAAACAGGGCCAAGAAAATATTTTCTGAATAATTTTTCATTTGCAAAACCTAGTTAAACAACCTTAAAACTTTGCATGTTCCCCAGAGGCTTTTCCTCAGCACTGCTTTCTGCCTGGGTGATGCCAGGGTAGATGAATGGCAGACAAGTCTGTGGTTGAGTGGATAAGAGGCCCGAAGTGGCAACTGCTAAATCAAGCCAGCTGAGGTCTCCTTAGTTCAGTTCAAAAGAAGAAGTAGGAAAAAAAAAAAAAACACAAAAAGAAAGAGATCTAAACAAAGATAATTCTCGGTCTGTTAGAGAAGAGATTTGTGCAGAATGCTCCCAAAGAATATATAACTGGCAAACTTGTTGTCAACTCTGCCTCTTCAGTCCCAGCGGAATTATGTGTCAGTTGAATGAACTGCTAAAAATAATTACTGGTTTTGCAAAAACTATATGCAGACAGAAAAGCCAGTGTCCTGTGGCTTTTCTCGTATCTTGGAAACATCCAGATTTGGAAACCATTTATTGTCTCCAAAATCCACCCCCACACTTTGCAATCACCGAAGTGTGCAACAGCCTAAGTGTTGCAGCCCCTCTCCCCACAAAATGGGTGTGAGGGTGGGGGAATTGTGCCAAAGTATCGTAAACTGGAAATGGAGCCTTTGAGGTTAGGTATGCAATCTCCTATTCAATGCAAGAAATTAGAATATGACTCAATAGAAGACTTTTTTTTCTGACACCAGGGATTGATAGAGGGATTGAGTAATACTAGGATAGAAGGGCACTATACTCCTGAGCTACATCAGCAGACCTTTTATTTTTACTTTTTTGAGACAGCCTTACATAGTTGCCTGGCGGGACTTAAGCTTCCAATGTTCCTGCCTCAGTCTCCTCGGTGCTGGGCTTATAGGCATGCACCAACATGCCTGGCATGAGGGATTTTTTTAAAAATCATTTGATACATCCTTATGAGAACCTAGACACTGGAGACAGAGCAGGCATTGTTTCTGCTTTACTAAGCTTATAATTTTAGGCAAAATGCCAGGAAGCATGATAAGAATTATGAAGGAAACAGAAGACAACAGGGGCATTTAACTTGAGAGAGCAATCAGGACTTTCATAAAATGCCTTTTGAAAAGGTTAAATTGAGACCTATCATATGAAGAGGACTTGGCCATATGAAGATTGAGACCAAAGTCAATCCAAGCCAAGGGAACAGCATGTGCAAATGTCCTGAGGTGGGAAAATTAAATCTGTTACTGAAGCACAGAGAAATATGGGGGAAATATCCATAAATAGCATAGAGAATTAAGGGTCTCATGGGACTCTAGAGCAATATTTTCAAAAGTTCAGAGAAGCTCATTATATTCCTTAAAGTCTTACAGCAAGTTGAAGGAACTGGAGCCCAGATCCCTGGACTATTTTATGTTATGAAATTCCCTCACCCCACCCCATCCACCATGTGCTGTACAACAGCATTCTTGAACTTATTCTACTTGTCTGATTTTGTATCATCAAGGTATTTTCTTCAAAAATATTTCTTAACAGGAATTCTGCCACTGGATTGCATTTTTTCTTCTGCATTATAAACTATAAATTTCTTCCTTTAGGTTTTCCCATGCACTCTTCCCACTATCCCACCCATGTCACATATTTTCCTGGATGAAGTTTGTTCTAATAATTCAAAATGACAAACCCAACTCGTTCTTTAATCAAGCAGAATCATTTGACTTTAGTTCCTTCTTGTTCTTCCAGAATAGTAAATACTCTGTGTGTCATATAGCAAGGGAATTGCAGATTTGGACGGGAAGTAAGAGCTCATTTTATCTTATTTCATTCACTCATTCATTTCCTCACTGGTCAGTGGTCCCCTCAGGGAAGCCCATGTGCCACTTCTCTAGCAAGCGCACTTGGCCACACTTCTTCTACCCTGTGTGCTTGCCTGTACCCTCCAGGAAAAAGAAAGCTCTGTATGGAGTGGGCTGATCTACCCCACCACGAGTCCCCAGTGCTTACATAGGGCCTGGCACACAAAAAATTCAGTTAATATTTGTTGAATGAGTGGCTGTAAAGGTAGATAAATAAATGAAGGCTAAATACCTTCAGCTCTTAGAAAATTCACCTATAAGAAGGTCGTTCTGTAATCATGTATGTTTTGTTTTTTTCTTCAAACACTATTAATGGGGAGTTCAGACACACTATAAAATGTTTATCCACCATTACAGACAATTAAAGTCCAGCAATATGTCTTACAATGACCATGGTAATCACAAACATCTTCTAGATTTTATTCTCAATTTTAATGGATAATAATGTGCATTATTCCAAAGTCAAAGCAACATAACAAGATGTCCCTTGAGAAATTTTATTCTCACCTGTCCACAGGTACCATATTCCCCAAGCTTTTTATCCCCCACCTCTGCCCTGAGTATAAGGACTGGTTTATCTGGCACAGCCAAGCTGTACCTATTTCTTGACATAGATATTAATAATGATCCTTTCACTGTCAAAAATATCCCATTAAGGCAAAAAGTACTATGATTGCCTTATCTATAGTTAGCCACTTTCATTATTCCCTTCAAGCTTCTTAATTTATTTTTATCATAATTATTTTTCATTGCTGGAGATCAAACCCAGGGCCTCATGTATACAAAGCACTAGCCGTCACTGATCTATAGAGCCCCAGGTGTTTCCTCATGAAGAATCAAAATAGTAAGGATAAGAATAAGAACAGTAATAGTAATAGTAAGGATAGTAATAGTAAGGATAGTAATGGTAAGGATAAGGTTAAGAATACGCACTCTAATCCTTTCACATTTCTTCAGCTGCATGGTGCTTACTGTGTGGGTAGCCATGGCTTATTACCCAACCTATCAGTGAAAGGCTAAGGTGTTGGATTATTTCCAATTGGGATGGATGTGCCCAAATTTACCTCCAATAAATTTAAGACAGTCTGTAATCCTAAAAGAAGATAAGAGATCATGTTTTCTGATAGTCTTGCTTTTACATGCCTCTCAAACTACACAGATTGATCTACACAAATTCCTTCCCTTCTTCCCATACCTTCCCTTATTAGAAACTGATCCAACAAAGAACAGTATTGGCTTATTCCTGTCTCAGAATAAGACCTGGTTGCTGGACCTTCCAAAGAAATGCTACCACATTAAAAATAGTTTGTTCCAGTAATGATACACTCAAGTAATTTTTCACTCAGGTAATTTTTCAAGTATTCCTTATACAAATGCTTGCATCAACACCAAGAACTGCCAGTATTTTCCTGTCTTACTTCTCAATGATTAACAGCTTTTGTATTAAGTCTCCTAAATTTTATTTGCCAACCAGTGGTGCTTCTGTAGCCTGGTGAATACAAAAGATTATTAAGAACTATGGAGCATTACTCTGTCAATAAATATGTTGCTATTGCAGTAATTAGTTATATAGCATTTGGGAAGTACTTACTTATCATCATACTTTTTGAACCCTTTGGGCTAGTAAGTTGGATTTATTATTTACATTCTGCAGTTAAAGTGGCCTTGATCAAAGAAAAGAGATGACCCCAATAGGAAGCTAAAAACAAGGCTACATTATTTCATAAAATAGTGAAATTGTTCTCCAATGATGGGCTTCAACACTGACATCTGAACCATGTGAAGAGCCTGTTGAAAGGGGAGATTCCTGCACTGCACTGTATCTACTTGACTACTCAGTTCTCTTGCTAGCTCCTTAATGCCATTTTTCTGGTAAATATCACTATTATCCATAATTATTGACCAAAATCCCTGTGCTGGACACCTAACGCTAAGTAGGAAACTTGTAACTTCTCTCACTTTGATTTTTAGAAGGTATTGCTTTTCTTCTTTCCTTCCTTCCTCCCTCCCTCCCTTCTTCCTTCCTTCCTTCCTTCCTTCCTTCCTTCCTTCCTTCCTTCCTTCTTTCCTTCCTTCACATTCCTTCCCATATTTCTTTCCTCCCTCCTTTCTGTCTTCCTGTTTTATAAAAATATATACTATTGTGAAAATTTTCAAACATAGGAAGTAGAAATAGTACAACAACCTTCATGTAGCCACCACCAACTGTAACAATTACTACTTCACAACCAATCTTGTTTTATCTGTATTCCCGCCAATATTCCCCTTATATTTTCATGTACAAATATATTGACATATATATGTAGAATTCTTCCTGCTCTCATAGAGGAGGAGCCATGGGATAGGAGGCATGAGAGGCTCCTGGGGTGGGTGGAGGGAGAGCACCCTGGAGGAAGGAGGGTCAAGCCCATGCCTGGTCTCTGGGCTGTGTTATTCCACAGTTACGCTGTCAGGTTCCTCCTGGCTCTAATGCATCAGGCTTACCCTGTCTCTTGAAGGGGCTGACCCTGCTCAGCCGTGAGAGTGCCACATTTGAAAGATAGCCACTGAGGCCGTGTGCTGAGTTGGGGGAGGATAAGACATCCAGGTGTCAACACCTCTGAAGATATTTTTGCTACAAATGAAGTGGTTTATTGTGACTTGCATATTTTGTTACCCCTCCCCCACCCCACCAACTGATTTGGATTCTGAATTTTTCCAGCATTCTGCCCTCATTCCTTGTCCCAGATGCCACTTACATTCCAAACAGCACCCACTCCTCCACAACCTTCAGTATACTACCTGATTTGGAAAATATTTTCCTCTCTTTTGAAAGAAACAAGTGCCATATGCAATACAATAATGTCTGTTTTTATAGAGAAAACAGAAATACCTTATTAACTGTGTTATAAATGCCACTTTTTGGTTTTAAAGCCATGATTTGGAATCTTCTAACATTCTAAACACTTTCAACCTGACTGTAGCATTGACCAACTTAAACTTTGGGGCAGAACAGACATGGTGCATAAAGTAATTTGAATAGACAGATGCTCACATCACTTTGCACCAGCTGCAGAGATAGCTAGAAGGGATCAAGAATAAACCTCCAGCCAAAGTTCAGGTGTGACAAAAGAAAGAAATCTTTTCATCATTTCAGAGTTTCAGAGTACCTGCCCTTGAGTGACCTTTGGCCCAGAAATTTAAGAACTTTGTGCTGTTGCTTCTGCTTTTCATGAAGCTGGCATTTTCACGTTCTGATTTCTAGAGGTTGTCTTCACTCCAATAAATTCCCATCAGCAAAGCATCTTTCATGATTAAGTGAGCTCTGCCTAAAGGAGATGTATTTATTTTGTGTGCATAGATTTCATATCTTTGTTTTTTAAAATGAAATTCATTGGTACAATTTAGATATTCATAATGATCACATTCATCATAGGGACTTGTACCTGTGCATGATATATCTTGATTCTTCTTTTTTTTTTCCCACACCCCTCCCTGCCCTCTAACTTCTCTTCCCTTATTATTTGTGAAGCTTCCTTTCCATTTTATCCTTCCTTTCTCATGTTTTCTTTCTCTTTCCCCCATTCCTTTACCTTTTGAGTAATTTCCTCATATTTCATAGTATATATTATACATTTTGGTTCTTTTTTGGTAAAAATGATTTTATTTTAAAGAGAATAATAAAAAAGAACATAGTAAAATACTAACAATATAGACAAAAACAAAACCAAGCAAAAACAATAAAAATGATACATGGTTTAAGAACAAAATGACAGGAATTAACAGTGGTTGTTGTATTACATATTGTTATCTTCAACGAAGTTGCTCAGATTACCAGATGTAAGAATGCAAGATTGATAAAGCCATTTACATGTTGGTTCTCATTTACACTTTCAATTTCTCACACCAGAGAGACAATGCAATATTTCCACATGTGTGTCTGATTTATTTGACTTAAGAGTATGATCTCAGGGTCCATCTATTTAGCTATAAATATCCCAAGTTTATCCTTCTTTATGGCTGAGCAGTACTCTAACATCTAGAACATATAAAGAATTTTAAAAAGTCAGAGCTCTTCAGATTTAAAGACCCAATCCAAAAATGGGCATCTGAAATGAATAGACACTTCTCAGATGAAGAAGTACAAACAGCAATAAATATAAGAAAAAATGTTCAACATCACTGGTCATTCGAGAGATACAAATTAAAGTAATGGTGAGTTTCTGTCTCACTCCAGAAAGAATGGCTATCATCAATAAACTGGCTAATAACGAATGCTGGTGGGTCTGTGGGACAAAAGGAGCCCTTCTCCACTGTTGCTGGAAGTGTAGACAGGTGCATCCACTGTGGAAATCAGAGAGGAAATTCCTCAAAAGACTAGGAGTAAAGGTCCCATTTGACTCAGCTATTCTTCTGGGTATCTTCCCAAAAGAGTTAAAAGCATCATACCACAGTGATATATGCACACTCATGTTTATAGCAGCACAGTTTGTAATAGCTAAATCTTGGAAACAGCCCAAATGCCCATCAACTGATGAATGGATAAAAATGATACAGTTTTTTTATATAATGGAGATGTATTTCTTCAGTCTTAAGACACCATTAAGACCATGGTTTCAGTGCAAGGAGCAAAGAGTTAGGCACAAACCTTATCTCTCAGCAAACATACTTTGCTGTGAGGCTGCCTGGGTACTTGGTTACTGAGACCCTTTGGTGGAAGCATGTGGAAAAAATCAGCCACTGTGAAATGCACTTTGTTAAAAAGGAAGAGACAACAGGTTTCATTTTTCTTGTTGCATCTTTAGCAACTTTATAGATTGGACCTGAATAAAAATGTGAAAATTGCAAGAAAAAGTGTAAATTATGAGTTACTTTTCCACTCACACAGTTACAAATATTTCAAAGAATATTAATACCGTAGGTTAGCAGTGATGTAGAAAAATAGGTCTATGATAATGGAAGTACAAGTTGGTACAGCAATTCTGAAAAACAATTTGGAAGTAAATAGCAAAATGCCTTTAAACACATATATCTTTTTAATACATTAAAAATACAAGACAATACATTTTTATTTTTTACTTTAAAGATAAAAGAATGAAACATATTAACAAACACACATACATTTATAAAATAACACAAAAATAGTACAAGCACTGCAGAATTTCAGACAAAGTGGTAGGAAATTATCAATGGTTGTTGTATTACATATTGATATCTTCAAATTGTTTACTCAGAAAAATAAATATAGGTGAGGCTTTTATAGGTAAATGAACACAACTGGAAAATACATTTTAAATACAGAAAAATCTTGAATTGTGAGTTACTTATTCTGTGAGTGCAAGCACTTCTAATAAATTTTAACTTGGTGAACTAGTCATGTCTTGCAATAGTAGCACATGATACCAAATGTCGCATAATCATGACTGAGCCAATGATTCTCCTTTCTGTCTCTGTCCCTCTGTCTCTATCTCTCTGCCTTTCTCTCCATCTCTCTTTTTCCCTCTCTCTGTTTCTGCCCTTGTTGCCTCTCTCTCTTTTTCTCTCTCTGTGGGATTGTGGGTGGTCATATCCCAACAAGAAGAGATTTTGGAGATGATCTTGTCCATAGAGGAGGAGGAGAAAAAGGAAGAGAAATCCCTTATGTCAAATGAGATTAAGGAGAGATGTGTTTTTTTTGTTGTTGTTTGTTTTTTTTTTTTTTTTTTTTGGTTTTTCTCCGGTACCAGGAACCGAACTCACGACCTCGCGCTTGCCAGGCAGGCGCTTTGCCGCTGAGCTAAATCCCCAGCCCCGAGATGTGTTAAATGTAGGAAACAGTGTAAAATTTTGTCGAAAAACACCACCTGAATAAGCATATAGCTATGCAAGTGATGAATCTGTTTAACAACAATGCAGCATCACATTTCCATAAAATCCTCAACAGGAGGCAAAAGCAGGTGTCATTGGATAGGTTCCTTATGAAAGTTGCACAAAAAGACAAAGATTCCATTGAGCCAAGAGATAGCAGTGATTCCTTTGTTGATAGTGAAAATTGTCCTACACAATAACCCTTCTCTCTCTTGTCTCTTTCACACCATGAGGGCTTTCAAAGGTTAATCTATTTTTCTTTATATTTTGAATTTGCTTTATTATTTTGTATTATACTAAAGTATTATAATCATTCTATATGAATATTTTTGCGTTGTGGAATGAATCACCTGTGTTTTCCTTACTTCTTATGGGGAATTTCACTTTGATATACAAGTGTTTTGGATTGCAAGCCTGTTTCTGGAATGAATTAGGCTCACAAACTAAGGTTTTACTGTATTTAGCTCAAGAAAGCAATTAGAATTCAAAACTGCCTACAAAAGATGTTTATAACAGGGGAGAATTAAATATATAAAAATGGGCTAGATTGTGTCCATTGCCTTCTAGGTAGGAGAGCTCTATTTTATAACCTTCAATTGCTCAACCATTTTCACTAAGTTGATCAAACTAATTTAACTAATTTTATTGCTGAACATTACATGATCACGACTGAGCCAATGATTCTTCTTTCTGTCCCTGTCTCTATCTCTGTCTCTCCATCTGTCATATAGATATGACCTGCTCTCCAAATGGGGCAACAATTATCCAAATCAGGAAGCACTAATCATAGCAATAACTTAACCAGAGAAAATTTGATACAAAATCTCATTAACTTGGGACCTGTTGTATTTGCCCATTGCTTCTATAACAAATTCAGTTACTTAGCACAGATGTATTACCTCATAATCCTCCAAACATGGTGCCCTGGGAGCAAAATCAAGTCAGGAGGCACAAACCATAGCAATTATCTTAGCAGAGAGAATATCACACCAAGTGTCATTGACTGAGTTTCTGTGGTACTTTTCTACTGCGGCTGTAACAAATTAAGAGATTTAGCACAAATGCACTACTGTGGGAAGTTATGAACCCAGAGTCAGTTTCCCTGAGCTAAATCAAGGTAGGCAACAAGCTGTTTCCTTGCTCTTTTCCAGCTTCTGGAGGCTGCTTGTATTTCTTGTCTTGTGCTCCCCACCCCATTGCACCAGCCTAAGCTTATGTCATTTTATCTCCTTCTCTGACTCCCTTCTTCTCTTAGGGACCCTGTGGTTACACTGAGGATGGGCCGATAATCCAGAATAACTTTTCCATTTCAAGTAAGTTAACTACATTGACAAAGCACCTTTTGCCATGTAAGGTAATAATAGACCCAGGTTTCAGGGATTAGGATGTGAATATCTTGGGAGAACTGTTATTCTATATCTTAAAGTAACTGACAAGGCAAGAATAGAAAGCTAAGATACCATATTTTATAGACTAAAGCAGCCACTGCAGGGAGCACCATCCTCCCCTAGGGTTGGAGTAACAAAGGGAAGGTGTTGGCATATTTAGAACCTAGAAGCTTTGACGTGGACCCCACAGAGCAGATGTCCAGACTACTGAGGATAAGGGCCCAGTGGCTGGTGCTGGCATTTCTGCAGAAGCACAGAGAGGGAGGGTTTCTGAAGGCATCTGGAGCAAAGCACAGCCACTGGGTGGAGTGGGGAAATGAGGCTGCTGATATAGACCAGAATAGGAAGTCCACATGTAGCCTCAGCAAAGAGCAGATCTTTCTCCATTCCTCCCATCTACTAGCTTTCCTCTGGAGCTCCTCACTGGCAGAATCTAGAAGAAAATTAGCTGCTAAAGGAAAAAATGTGTAGAGCTCCAGCTCAGACATCATGGCACAGCCTTGCAGAAAAGTTGGAACAAAACAGAACGTGTACTTTTAAACTTCCTATAAAGAAAAATCCAGACCCAGAAGTCTCTGTGGTGAATTTCACCAAATATTTAAGAAAGAATGCTAATTTTAGATAAACTTTTTCAGAGTGCACAAAAGGGAAAGTACTTCCCATTATGCTTTCAGAGGCTGCTGTTACTTGGATACCCAAATCTGACAAGAAGATAAGAAAGGAACCTTACAGGACAATACAACACAATGTTTCACAGTAATATTTAAGACAACTGCTACTAAACCCAAAATAAATAAAAAACCAACTTTTCAGCTGCTCTTGTTCTTGAAAGTAAAGCTAGAAATGTCTAAAATAGTGAATACTTTGTGAGAAAACTGGCCTACTTCAAGATTGAATGCTGGTAAAATGTTGATAAGCATGATAATTATCCTCATTCTCTAAAGCCCAGGACTAAATTTTGTGTATATAAATATGTACTCAAACTCAAAAGATGCCTCAAAAGATGCCTTTGAGGTATGACACACCTTCTCACTTGAAGATGTAACTTTCTCCATATCTACTTTATAATAAGTTCTATCTATATATGTGCCTATGTGTCCTGACTGAATACTTTCATAAAAGGCACATAGATTTTACATTCCAGGTGTAACATTTGAAAAATAGTGAGATTCATCTCATTAACAGAATGAAGGGGAAAACATCCAAGTACTTTCTAGCTAAATGCTAAAAAATCTTTTGATAAAATTCAATGTATATTCATAACTAGTATTTTAGCACATATGATTAGAATTACTTGAATTTCATAAAATATACTTACAAAAAGCTTCTACAAACATTATGATTAAATGTTTAAAATTTTCCCTCAGTATTTGACAAGAATTTCCTAGCCAATTTGATAAGCAAGGGAACATATATACATATATTAGAAAGCCAAGTCCTGATGTAGCAAGGGGCCCCCTCCTCACTTCTTGGGTCTTTGTGCCTTTTATGAAAGTATTGTCAGGACACGTAGGTCATGCACATATATAGATAGAATTTATTGTAAAGTAGGTGTAGAGAAAGTTACATCTTGAAGTGAGAAGGGATGCAGTACCTCAAAGGCATCTGCAGTAAGTGTGAGTTTGAGTACATATTTGTACACAAAAAAAGCTACTCGTGGGCTTTAGAGAACTAGGATAATTATCATGCTTATCAACATTTTACTTAGAAGCTACTTTGGAATTGCAAACTTTCTTACTGTGCTTTTCAGATAGTCAGTGTTTCCTTAGGGGCTTGAATCATGTAAGGAATTTATGAAAGATAATTTGAGGAAGATACGTTTTTATTTTAAATCAGGTGCTAGCCCAAGGCAGGAAGGTTTTCTTCATATCACTGGGCCGTAGGCTATGGCAGCCAGGAATGCTGTATTCCTTGTTCAGTAGTGAGACGGCCAGGTGGTCAGACATCAGAAGGAATGTGCACAATGTATAATCTTAAGATAATCATTGTGATTCAAAGACCTAATCCAAAAATGGGCAGCTGAGATGAATACACACTTCTCAGGTAAAGAAATACAAATGGCAAATAAATACATGAGAAAATGTTTAACATCATTAGTCATTTGAGAAATGCAAATTAAAACAACATTGAGATTTCATCTTACCCCAGTAAGAATGCCTAGCATGAAGAAATCAACCAATAACAAATGCTGGCGAGGCTGTGGAGAAACAGGAACTCTTCTCCATTGCTGGTGGGAATGCAGACTGGTGAAACCACTGTGGAAATCAGTTTGGAGACTCCTCACAAAACTAGATCTAGAGATCCCATTCAACTCAGCTATTCCCCTTCTGGGTATTTTCTCAGAAGATCATATCATAGTGATATATGTGCACCCATGTTCATAGCAGAGCAATTTGTAATTGTTGAACTGTGGAAGCAACCCAAATGTCCATCCACTGATGATTGGATTAAAAAAATTGTGGTACTTTTATATAATGGAATATTAATCAGCTATATAGAAAGATAAACTCGAGGCTTTTACGGGTAAATGGTCACAACTACAGACCATACTCATAAGTGAAATAAACCAGACCTGCATGTGTAAGCAACATATTGTCTCACTAGTGTAATACCTGAAAGAGTGAATAAAATCTAGGAGGTATGATAGACACTGTGAAATGAAAGGAAAATGCTCAAAAGTAAAAGGCACTGGGGTGCGGGAAAAGAGTAGAGAAAGAAGGGGAAATTATGCATGTATGTGTATACAGGAGAGCTAACATAGTTGTACTACTGCCTTCTATTGCTTCACTGAAAGTAACAGTTAATGATTACTTGTTTGATCAATACTGCATGTCTCTATGTTTTCCTGAGAAACAACTTGGAAGACAGCAATACATAATACAACAACCAGTGCTAATTTCCTACCACTTTATCTGTAACTCTGTATTGTTATTATGTTATTTTGTAAATGGATGTCTGTTCGTTAATATGTTTTCCTTCCTTTATTTTTAAAATAAAATTTAAAAAAAGATAATCATTGTGCTCTGTGGGATCACTTTTTGTCTGAGACCTAACAAATGATTATAAATGTCTATAAACATTGATGTCTTTCTTTACCTAACTGGCAACATACCCAATTTTGGACACCCCACCCCTACCTCACTTTGTCCCTCAGGCCTGCTAATGTCTAACCAGCTTCCTAATGTAAGGTTATGAACATAAGGACTAAAACTGCTATTCACAAATGTCTTAGTTACCTTTCTTGTTGCTGAGACAAAATACTTGACATTCAAAGTTAAAGGGGGAAAGGTTTATTTAGTTCACAGTTTGTAGAGGTTTCAGTCCATAATTGGCTGGTGCCAAGGCAGGGTGGCACATGGCAGAAGGGCAATACTTCATGGTGGTGGAAGACAGCAAAAGCAACAAGACATTGACAAGACTCTTTCTGTCCCTTATATTGTGTGCAGACTACCTGCTCTAGGACGGGTGTAACACTTACACCCTTAAGTGCAGCACTGGAACACGGATCATCAGAAACTTTAGATTCAGCCACCTCCAAAAAGCCTGCTCCCTGTGACTACATGATGCTTTGGGGGGACATGTGGACACAAACCATAAGAACAAGTAAACTGACATATGTGGAAAATCCAGTAGAATCTATAGATAAACTATTAAA
>NW_004955403.1:24137173-24171767 GCF_000276665.1 Chinchilla lanigera
TTCTCCGGTACCGGGAACCGAACTCACGACCTTGCGCTTGTCAGGCAGGCGCTTTTGCCGCTGAGCTAAATCCCCAGCCCCTAAACTATTAAATTTAATTAATGAGTTTAACAAAGTTGTCTAATAAGCCAGTATACAAAACTTAATTAGTATTTTTTATTCTGAGAACAAGCAAAGAAAAATTTTAAAAATATAACATTTACAATAGAATTAAAATGATTAAATACTTAGACATAAACCAACGACAATTATACCAGCTCTCTACAACAAAACAATGAAATATTAGTAAGAGAAATTAGAAAACATAATCAGTGAAACATTATACTGTGTTTATAGAACACAGTAGGCTCTACAGTAAAATATAGAATGTATTAATCTCCATAAGTTGATCTATATATTTAAAAAATCCCAAGTTTACTTTTCATGGTAATTGACAAGATTATGGGGAAAATCTAAAACTTATCAGGAAATCCAAAGAATTACAAATAAGAAGAGTCACTTTATTGGATATGAAAACATATAAAGCCACTACAATTAAGACAATGTAGTATTAGTGCAAGAATAGTCAAATAACCTATAGGATAGAATTGAAATCCGGAAACACTCCAGTGCATACATGAGCATTTACCTTCTGTCAAAGGTGCTATTGCTAGGTGGTGGGGAAAGGAAAATCTTCTTATTAAATATTTCAGATCAACTGAATTCCACATAGGAGAAAATAAAACTTGATCCCTATCTAATGCTATATACATACCATAAAACATCTAAAAGAATAGACTGTTTTGAGGTAAGGAAGAATTTTTAAAGCACATAGCATCATTAAGAGATTGACATATGGCTATGTTGATAGTCATAATTTCTATGAATGAGAACATCATTTTATATAAATGATTTCTTCTCTGAATGGATTTTTCTTTTCATTGAAAATTATGCTGAGAGTCATCCACAACATGACACTTCGTGTTCTATACATTGTGGATGGGTCAAGTTCTATTTCTATGAAAATGGACAAAACTGAGTTTATTGGTGGTTAATATCAAGAGAGTTAGTAGTAGGAAAACTGAGGATAATATTTGGTAGGGAGCATAGGAGCTTTCTGCTGGCAATGTCCTAGTTCTTGTCATGGGAGAAGGTTACATGAGTATGACCATTTGGAGATATTTCACTGAGTGTACAAATATGATATGGCCACTTTTTAAAATACATATTTTACTTCAATAAAAACTTTAAAAAAATTTTTTTAGTAATAAATCTGGTTCTGCTTCTCCCCAAATATCTCCCATTTGTTCCCTTTGGTTGACTGCTATATTATCATGAAACTTTAAAAATTTTTATGGGTCACCTAAAGCATGCTAACTACTTTGCTAGATTCAAACAGATTGTGACATCTATCTTCACAGCATCTGTGTGAATGAAAAAGTTACAATAACCAAAGCCCAGAGAGATTAAATGAACTGCTCAACGTCAAACATCTAGCAAACAGCAAAAATAGAGTCAAGTTTGGATGATTCTGCTCCTTTCCACCATGCTTTCCAATTTCAAAGATTAAAAATAAAAATTCTAACACCTACTAACTCACTTGGCTACGCTGTTGATCTATTTTTGAAAGTGATGCTATAAAAAACCAATTGCCCAAGTAAAGTGAAAGGATTCAGTATTCTTCTTGATATACCTGACATGAGTTATTAGTACTTTCAAGTACATAAAGATTTGTACAAAGAGGGTTTAGTAAAAACTGGCATAGATTTATAACCCAATAGCTTCCAATCACAGCTTAGTCTCTCTGCTCTTGAGTTTCCTTGAAAAGTTTCTTAGCCTGTCTGAGTTTAATTTGCTTATCTGAAAAAAGCTAAAATAACTAATAACACCCACTCGTGGAAAGAGAGAGGAATTAAACAGAAGTCATTCAAAATTCCAGATGAGCTGCAACCAGGCTATAAATGCCAAGGACAGAGACAGGGATTAAGTTTATAATGAGAGAGACTGTTAGCAGAGGGTGAACTTTGAAAGTACTCCATTAATTACAAAAGCAGATAGACTCTAACCAGATCCACAACCTAACCACACATGCATCTGGCTAATCCCCACTTCCCATTGTCTGCCTGGCCTAGCACTTGACATCCTGTTCTCTCCATTGCTGATTTCTCTACTGTTGATATCAGAGCTCCTGTGAAGAAACTTGTAGCTATTAGAGAATGTGTCTGAGGAAAGTTAGATAGCCAATCAGATGCCAATTTCATCAGTCAAGTTCGCAAGCGTATTTTAACTGTAGCCCTCACGGATGACTAGCCTATAATAAACTTTCTCAGGCACAAGTGGAAAAGTACAAACAGATACAACCTTTCTAGAAAGTTATTTGACAAGCATATTGAAATGAAAGTGTACAGCTATTTAGAATTTCATATAGTCAACCAAAGGAAGAAAACTTGAATTGCCTTTTAGGAATCCTTAGAAAATATCAGTTGCATATTTGACCAAGTTTATGACAGAGGGAGCCACAGATTCATTCACACTGGCAAAGGTTTGAAACAACCTAGATGTTCAAACATAAGAGTATGACTGGATTACCCATTATATACCTATAATGAGACTGTCACTCAAGCAGATGAAATGTTTCCTCTAGACAATTTACTAAGATGTAGGAAAGAGGGGCTGGGGATTTAGCTCAGTGGCACAGCGCCTGCCTGGCAAGCACAAGGTTGTGAGTTCGATTCCCGGTACCAGAAAAAAACAAAAAACAAAAAACAAAACAAAAAGATGTAGGAAAGTTTGTGATATTTTAAAAAGTGAAAAAAGGAAGTGTAGAACTATATACATTGGAAATAAACCAGTCCCTCCCAGTAGATGGACAGATCAACAAAATGTTGTATATACATCCAATGGAATGTTAACACTCCTAAAAGAAATGAAATTCTACTTTATTCTACATGAATGAACCTTGAAAACATTATGCAAAGTGAAATAAGACACATACAAAAGGACAAATTCTGTATGACTTCACTGTACAAGGTACCCATAAAAGGCAAATTCATAGAGAAAAAGATAGAATAGAGTTTACCAACGGCTGAGTACAGAGCTTCCTTTGTGGTGTGGTGGGAGACAGAGCTTCAGCACAAGGCAATGGAAAAGTTCTGGGAATGGGTAGTAGTGGTGATTGCACAATATTCCAGATATACCACATGCTATTGCATTGTTCATTTGAAAATGATTCAAATGGTAAATTTTATGGCATATATATTTTACCACTGTAAAAAATCCATGGAAAAATTGTGTACACAATTTTACCTAAATGCATGCTTTAAAAAGTAGAGAGCAATGTATTATTAGATATTAAGGTGTAGCCATTAAACAATGATTTATTCATTCAAAGTAAGAGAATTATATTGAGTACTTACTATATGCTGGTTACTATTCTGGGTCTGGAAACAGAACTTAGTATACAAGACAAATTTGCCTTTAATTTATGGGAGAGGTTAACAGATATTGAGATTTCAAGAAAGGCTTTCTTTTTCCCCTTTATGTATTTTTACATGTTTACTTTTAAATGCACATACTGTTTTTATATTTGAGGAAAAACGAGTGGCAGAAATGACACATTAATGAAAAGCAGTGTCAACTTGAGGTGTCTATTAATTCTCTTCTTTCTCTCAAACATAGCAGAAATGCACAGCCTATCAACACAGAGGGAATCAGGCCTGATTATGATGGCGGAGAGGGCTGATGGTGGAGGATCAGAACTTAAGGAATGTTAGTGACTTGTGGTGTCTACCCAGTCTCTTATCCTGCTCTTCCCATTACTGTTCTGGATTATCTGGCTCCCAGAGGCATCTGCAGGCAACCGTACCACAGCAAGTGTGTCATCCTTCTCATTATATCGCACTGCAATGACAGTTTACATCAATGTTTCAAAAGATAAGAAGCTCTTTCTTTACGACGCCAGGACTGTATTCCTTTAAAATTTGTCCTACCACAAGTCATAAATAATTGTATTTACTTCTTTCTACTTACAATAGGCCATTAAACTCCTTCTACAGACTCATGAAATTGATTTGAAAATATCAGGCAGTAGTTAAATACACTTGACTCAGCACTTTGCCTCTAAGAAATTGCTGCTAATTTTGGGATCCTCTTACAACACATAAAACTGAAAATAATTTTAGAACTTTGTAATGTCAGAAATTCCCTGTGGTTGAATTTCCACATCCTCTTCCTATACTCAAATAATTGACCATATATTTTTGTTCAGTCTTGTTCACTCTTGGCTGGGATTAGAGGAGGGAGACTGACGCACATGAGTGCAGCTCTGCTTTTTCCATTGTGATGCAGAGAGACTCCCCACCTGCCCTGTGCAGACCCTAAAGATCTCTCTGTTCCCATAGCATCATACCTCACACTCCAAGAGGCTGGCGAGATGTAATCCCTGCATCAGGGGTAAAACCCCCTGTTGTTCTTCTGTACCCTTCAGCCTGAGGATCCCTCTCTGTCACAAACATCTCTCATCATTGAGCATAGATTTTGGGGATGTATGAACACCTGACTTTTACGCTAAATGCTCTAATGCTTAATGACATGTTTAATTCTAGCTACTCAATGAATTTTTAACTGATGAGTGCATATGAATGAATAAAACCAGCTTTGATGGCTTCATGTGAATGTTATTCTCAAGACAAGTTTTACTCTATTTCCCCTTCCAGTAGCCAGTTTCCCTTCTCCAGTTCAATTCTTTTCATCTCTCTGTTCCAAAATCTGTTAGCTCTTCTCATTGTCAACTGAGCTTCTACTTTCTATTCCTGTTTGTTCTTGATCTAGTATCTTCACCTCAGGAAATCCGTGTGGTGTGGTTGTTCCAAAGCACAGACTGCCCAAACACAAACCCTGATTCTAGCACCTGCTAGTTGTAGCATATTTGTGCCTCAGTGTCCTCATCTGTAAGTTGGGGCTAATAATGGAAACTGTGTTGTAGGATTATAGTGTAATGGGTAATATAGGTAAAGCATTTAGCATAGAACCTGGCTGTCAAGAAGGGTTCAACAAATGTTCATTTTTGGTAGTTACTTAAATAAGTTCAGATTGTAACATTATCTAAATAGAAATCCCTGTCTCTGTCTCTGTCTCACTACCTCTGTCTCTCTCACTCTCTCTGTCTCTCTCTCTCTGCTGGGATTGAACCCAGGAACCCAGGCTTTGTACATGCTAGACAAAGGCTCTTTCATTCAGTTCCATCTCTGGTCCTTTTTTTGTTTTGAGACAGAGTCTTACTAAGTTCCCCATAGTCACAAACTCACTATGTAATCCATGATAGATTCTAAACTTCCATTACCCCTGCCCTGGCCTCTCACATGGCTGGGATTATAGGCATACACATCCATGCTCAGCAGAAACCCTTTATTAATAATCTCTGTCCAACTCTAGTCTTCATCAAATGATAAGTGTAGAACTAACCTGTGAAGTGACATTGGAAGAATGGTTGGTTTGTGCTAGAAATGGGGTGACTGGGAGGTATCAAGAGCTTCCCCTTGCTCAGCACCTCCCAACTCAGAGAGCTCTCCCATGTGCCTCACTCAACACCTTCTACCTTCCTATAAGTTGACCATCTGCTCAAAGAGTAAACTATACCAAGCCACAAGCTCCCTGAGATTCAGTATCCCTACTCATCAGGGGTCCAATCCCCCTTTACTCATTCATAAATCTATATGTTAATTGACTTATTTATTTGTAGTGCTGGGAATTAAATCTAGGAGCTTGCATATATTAGGCAAAAACACCACAAAGCTGAGTCCCTGGTCTCCCTTTAAAAAAATTGTTTTTTATTAGTAGAACATGTTCGCAGTGCATGTTTACAGTCTTTGTGCAGGATTACTGTGTATACATAACAGTCTTTTGTGTATTTTAAATTAAGTTTATTGGAACAATTTAGATATACAAAAAGACCATATTCATCACAGGGAATTTGTACCTGTATATGATATAGTTTGATTCTGCTTTTTTACCCCGACTCCCTCCCCTGCCTTCAATCCCTCTTTCCCTCCCTATTTACAAAGCTTTGTTTCCATTTGTTTTTTTTTTAAATCACTTTTCCTTTCTTTCCTTCTACCTTTCCCCCTCTTATCCTCCCTAGTTCCTCTTTCCCTTTGAACAATTTCTTCCTATTTCACAATATCTGTACATTTTGGTTCTTATTTACTCTTTCAGTGTCTCAAACCAGGCAAACAATGCAATATTTACACGTGTGCCTGATTTATTTCACTTAAGAGTATGGTCTTAAGGTGCATCCATTTACCTAGAAATGTCTCATGTTTGTCCTTCTTATGGTTGAGTAACACTCCATTATATGTTTAAAAGACACATCTTTTTGATTCATTCCATAGTTGATGCACATTTGGATGGTTTCGAAAACTTAGCTATTATAAACTGTGCTATAAACATGGGTGTGCATATCTTGCTATGGTATGATGTTTTTACTTCTTCTGGGAAGATACCTAGAAGGGGAGTAGTTGGGTCAACTGGGACCTCTAAACCCAGTTTTTTGAGGAATCTCCACACTGACTTACAAAGTGATGGCCCTAGTCTACACTCTGACCAGCAGGCGAAAATTCTTCTTTCCTGTAGCCCCTCCAGCATTTGTCATTTGTTGATTTCTTGATGATAGCCATTCTTTCTGGAATGAGATAGAATCTGAGCATTATTTTAATATTAATCTCTCAAATGACCAGTGATGTTGAATATTGTTTTCATATATTTATTTGCTGTTTGTATTTCTTCATCTGAGAAGTGTGAATTCCTCTCAGCTGCTCACTTTTGGATTGGTCTTTGAATTGGGGGAATCTGATTGTTTTCAATTCTTTATATATTCCAATATAAGTTCTTTGTAAGACAATGAGCTAAAACTTTCCCACTCTGTAGGTTATCTTTGCACTCCATTGGTGATTTCTTTTGATGTGCAAAAGCTTTTTAATAGGATGGGATCCAAGTTGTTGATTCTTTATATTATTTCCCATGTGACTAGGGTTTAGTTCATGAAATCTTTCCCTGCACTTATGTCTTCAAGAGTTTTGTCTATTCTCTCTTCTAGTAGCTTTAGTGTTTCTGTTTTAATATTTATATCTTTGATCCATTTAGATTTTAGTTTAGAGCATGGTGATAGACATGGGTCTAGTTTTACTCTTTGGCATATGGAAAGCTAATTTTTCCAGCACCATTTATTAACGAGGCTACCTTTCTTCCAGTGAATGTGTTTAGTCCTTTTGTCAAAATAAGGTGGCTGAGTGTTTTTGCATCTTCTAATCTGTCCAATTGATCTTCAGGTCTGTTTTTCTGACAGTACCATGCTATTTTTATCACCGTAGCTTTGTAGTATAATTTCAAGTTGAGGATTATGGTGCTGCCTGCCTTGCCTTTGTTGCTCAGAATTGCTTTTGTTATTCTAGGTCTCTTCTGGTTCCCAATTAATTTTAAGAACTTTTTCTCTAGGCCTGTGAGGTATTCTAATGGTATTTTGATCAGGATTGCGTTAAGTCTGTATAACAATTTTGGGAATATGGCCATTTTCACTATGTTAGTTCTTCCTGTCCATGAGCAAGGGCTATCTTTCCATTTTCTGATATCCTCTTCAATCTCCAACTTTCAGTGTACGGGTCTTTTATTTTCTTTGTTAGATTGATTCCTAAGTATTTTATTTTGTTGGATGCTACCATTAAAGGTGTGGTTTCCCTAGTTTCTCTCTCAGTGAGTTTGTTATTTGTGTACAAGAATGCTGTTGATTTCTTGGTGTTGATTTTGTATCCAGCTACACTACTGAATATGTTTATTAAATCTACAGATCTCTTGATGGAATTTTTAGGATCTTCTATCTAGATTTTCATATCATCTGCAAATAATGATAATTTAACTTTTCTTTCCTATCCTTATTTGTTTTATGTCTTTTTCCTGTCTAATTGCTCTGGCTAAAGTTTCCAGAACTATATTGAATAGGAGTAGTGATAATGGACATTGTTGTCTTCTTCCTGATTTTAGAGTAAAAGCTTTCAGTTTTTGATCATTTAGTATGACATTTGTTGTCGGTTTGTCATAGATGACTTTTATCAAATCGAGGTAAAGACATTTCATGGTCGTTAGCTGCAATCCTGTCTTTTAAATCTGGTATTCTGTCTTTGACTTCATTCAATCTGTTGTTTATACTCTCGATGTGGTTTTTAATCTCCTGGATTTTGTTTGGATCTGTTTCATGGATTCCATTTCTTTCCTATATTGGGTATTCATGAGTGCCATTGTTTTCCTAAGCTGCTCTATTTTTTTAATCTGTGTCAGCTTATGTCTTTCATTTTGATCATCATTTCTTTTTTTTTAACCTGAGAGATTATTTTTTCTATAGCTTCATCCATTTGTTTTTTCTCTTATGCTGCTATGATTTCAGAAAGTTTCAGTGAGTGCCTTCCAATTTCCACTATCTCATTGTACTCTGGACTTGTCCTCTGTGGGCTGGAGGTCTGGGGTTGCATTTTGCTTCTGCATCTTGTCATTTTCTAGTTTTCACTAAGTTTTGTCTTCTGTATCTATGCTTATAGATTTCTACAGTAGATAGTACCAAGGCTTCCTCAGTGATTTCTTTTAGGTATAAGTGGCTCCTGGTCTTTATGTCTATCCCAAGAATCTGCCTTCCAATTTTTTAAGGAAGAGAAGTTGCTATCTATTTGCCTCAGTACCCAGTCCTTTGGTACTGGATTATGGTGATGGTATGACCCCAACACTCACAGTGTTGTCATACAAAGGACAAAATCTGATAATAACAGTTATAACATCCTGGCTAAGGTAGTATAGTTACCAATAACAATAGCATCAAGCACATCCTAGCTACTGACAAACTGTGGGAACTATTGACCTGATACCCTTAACTATAAGAGCAAGTTCTACAGTAATATGACAAAATCCAACATATACCAGGAGCTTGCATGTAACAATTTTCCCCTTAGAGTTATTTTACCCTGTGGGAGATTTAAGAGAGATAGGGGACAAGATAAAGATAAGAATGTGGTCAGATATAGTAGGAGCAAGGCTAGAGAGCAAAAGATGATCACTCAAGTTTTGGGAAGCTGGAGAACACAGGAGGGAAAGGATGCCAGAGAGAGTAAAAGAATATTGAAGTGAGCTGGAAAGAGAAGAGACAATGAAAATATCACTAAATCAAGAGAGACAGTTGAGGAAAGAGAAAGAAGATGAATAGGAGAAAATAAAAGGAAAGCTAAGAAACCTAATGGTGAAAAGAGATAGAGAAAAAGAAAAATCCCGAACAGACAGAAAAAAGAAAATCAATCAAGCAAACAAAGAAAAAAATAAGGAATAAAATCCCTCTGGTGTCCACAGTTCTGAGGTATTGTCCAAGTCAGATGACAGAAATGTACTGTGTAATCCCACCAAGTTTGCAGTAGGATTTGTGCTGGGTGAGAGGCTGATCTTGGCCTCTGGATGTGGGGGCTAGGACTGGTCTCAAGTGGGCAAAGTTCTGGATGTCCACTTCTCCTTATCACGATTTTCTTTATGGTGCTCTCCCAGTTGCTGTGTTACCCTTGGATGGGGAAAGTGTTTACTCCCAGACCTGTGTATATTTAGCTCCTTCCAGTACTTGCACAGCTTTCTTTATTCTCATCACTGACTTCTCTTACACATTGGTTATTGGGTAGAAGGAGTGCCCTTGTTCTGCTGCAGGCCCAGGCTGTCTGCCTGCTTATGCTGCTAGGTTGGAGCTGCTCTGCTGGTCTCAGACCAAGGGAGCACTTCCAATCCTTCATAATTAGGGCTAACACTAGCTTTTGGTGGCCACCAGAGTAGAGTCTAGCTGGCCCAAGCTCCCACTAGACTGCTTTGCACCTGCCAGCAATCTACTGTGACTGGATGGCTCTTCCCTCATTTCACTCTGAAAAGTTGGCAGTAAAGCAACCCAGGGCCATTGTGCTGCTGGAGTTTTCCCCTAGCCCTTTCAAATAAAATAGCAGTCCCACCTGCCCACTTCTGTTCTGCATGTCTGTGTGGCAGAGCACAGTGCCCATTGACCTCACTCACCAACTGATGGCTCATATTCTCACTGCTGCATTGGACTTTTCCATGCCCCTGGTCCCTGCCTGCTGGAGTCTGCTGCACTGGGTTGCTGGTCCCCACCTGCCAGCATGCTCCATACGACACAGTTCCCTAAGTATTAATTTCTTTTTCCATCCCTTTCTCTCCCTGCTCTTCTTACATCTCTTGATCTCCTTCCTATTTGAGAAAGACCCATTTTCCTACTTTCTATTATCTTTTACTTTGCTCTTTATTTATAATTTGGCTTTCTCATGTAAGAGAAATCATTTGACATTCAAGCTTTGCATCTGATTTATTTCATTTAATGTTATAGTCTCAAGGTGCATCTATTTTCCTACAAATGACTCAAGTTTATCCTTATTTATGGTAGAGTAGTATTCCATTATGTATAAATACATTTTCTTTATCCATTCATCTGTAGATGAACATATATGCAGCTTCCATGATTCAGCTATTATGATTTGTGCTTTGATAAACATGAATATGCATGTATCACTATAATATGATGTCTTTAACTTTAACCTGCTAGAATATAACATAAGTAAAACTCTTGAAGTCATAGGCATAGGCAAGGTCTTTCTGAACAGCATCTTGGTTACACAGGAAATAGTACTGAGAATAAACAAATGGGATCAGAGCAAATTAAAAACTTCTGTGCAGTAAAAGAAGCAACTAACAGAGTGAAAAAAACAATCTATAGAATGGGAAAAAAATTTTGCTGGCTATTCCTCAGAAAGAAGACTAACACCTAGAATATATAAAGAACACAAAAAGCCCAAATAGAAGATCCAATCAAAAAATGGGCAAGTGAAATGAAGGCACTTCACAGAAATAAAAATGGCCAATAAATACATGAAGAAATGCTCAACAGCACTGACCATTAGAGAAATGCAAATTAAAATGACACTGAGATTCCATCTTACCCCAGAAAAAATGGCCATCACTAGCTAATCAAACAATAACAGATGCTAGTGAGGCTGTAGGGAAAGAGGAATCCTATGGTATTGATGGGAATGTAAACTAGTACATCCTAGTCTTCCTTTAAAAAAAAAAAAAGAATCTGCAACCTACTTTTTCCCTTCTCATGGTTCAAGAATACAATTTACCCACAGTCAAAGAATCAGAAAGTAACTAAATTGTGTTGAGAGTCCAGATCTTCAGAGAACCAATCTAGGGCCTTCAGGAGACACAGAACTGATCGATTTGCTCTTCATTTCCTTTAATCTGCCTCTAAACCTCCCCTGATTCTGGTGGTCTTATCATCCTAATTAACTCCAAGCCACATCCTCTGACCCCTTCACATTTCTGGTAGGGCTTGGTAATAAGCCACCAGCCCAGACCCAGGTGTAGTGGTCTAGTCATAGTTGCTTGGCCCAGGTCCTTGCATATGGTTCCGGTCACTCTTCCTTGTCCCATTCTTGAAACTTCACCTGACGCTAGTGTCTGTTTCTGCCACAAATGAATCACAGAACAGTACTTGATCCTGTTGAAGGCTGCATGTATTGCCTGATCCCAGACTTTGCCAGCCAGTTTCCAGATTCCTTTCAGTGCCTCCTGCTTCAGAAACTAGGTCTCCTTCCTTTTTGTTTTCCATTACCTGGTTTTTCAAAGGACCTATAATAGTTTGTATCCAAGGAGCTTTGGTTTCAACAAACCATAAGATTGCATTGTCTTTTTACAGAGTAGATTTGGAGTCTTTTAAGACTTCTAGTTAAAATGAGTATTAAATTATATGACATATTTTTGCTGAAAAATTATTATGAGATAAGGCATCGATTTGTTATATGAGGTTTCTAAGAGAGAAACATGGTTGTTGTGTTAATGTCACATTAATCTTTAGATAGGTTTTTTTCCAGGAGATCTTGGAAATTTTTTGTCCACTATGGGTAAAGATCTCATTCTTTATTTCCAAATCATAGCCCTCATGATGTTTTTTAAAGATCATCTTTTTACAGTCTATGTAAATTATATCACAATGTTCTTCCCCATCCCTTACCTTCCTCATCCTTCTTCTTCCTCCTCTTCCTCCTTTCCTCCTCCTTCTCCTCCTCCTCTTCCACCTCCTCCTCGTCCTCCTCGTCCTCCTCTGTCTCCTTCTTCTTTAACATCTATCTTTGATATTTTTGTAAACTGTCCTCAGTTTATTACACAATTGATATGAAAAGCATCATAATTTTCTTCTGTCTGGAAAAGGTTTGATGATATAACACAATGAAAATAACTTAAAAGGAAAATGTCACCTTTATGGTATTGTAAATATCTGAAGTTACTGAATTTCATTAATTTTAATGTTTTGTACTTTGCCTTTTCATATGTGCCTGAATTACTAGCTGAATGACTGATTTCATGGTTTCTTTCTCAGATCTGCTTCTTAGACTTTCAAAAATTTGTTTCTTAGTGGCCGGAATTAATTACCACCACATGCCTATGAATTATGATCTGTACTCTTCTTTCAATGCAGACTAAAACTTCAGTAATTTACTAATGCATTCATTCAACAAATAAACTTGTAAATTCCTCATCCACTTATACGCTTTTACCAGAGACAGATAGAGATGGATGGGTGGATGGATGGATGGCTGGATGCATGGTTACATAGGGTAAGCTTTATGCTGTTATGTTTTTTGGGCCCTCACGATGTGAAAATGTACTTGAAACTAATTTAATAGTCACAGTATCATCCAGCTGGGGCCATAGGACCAGTGTTTGGCAGTGAAATACAGTAGAAATGGTACTGATACTCCGTGGTTAAGCTGCTTTCTTCTTTTTCCACTCTGGTGCTGACTGGATGATGTCAAGCTGACCTTGAAAGTACATACTGAAGATGACAGAAGTCCAGAAAGGGGCTGCATCCGTGGATTATTACATGGAAGGCCACCTGTCTAACATGTCATTGTGTGAGGTAAGTAAGTTGGGCTTTGGAATTGTTTAACGTACTAGCAATGAGGAGACCCTAATTAATTCCTCTTCTCCTTCAAGTTGAACAAATCAAGACTATACACTCTTTAGAAGAGCCTTGCTACATGGCATGATCCAAGCTGATGCTTACAAGGGATTCACAGCATTCCTACTACTGCATCTCCTCAGCAGAAAAAAAAAGTGTCTACAACCAGGGACACTCACTTATTTTCACTTTTCCTTCGTTTCTCTCCATGGAAACCAGTCCTATAATTCAGAGTTGATAAGCCTGTGGAGATTGCCTTCAATTTGGACATTTCATGAATGTGCAGACATGGGATCCCTGATGTGATTCAATATCAGACACCAAAATAAAGCATTCTTACCTGTTTCTTTTGCTTTTTTCTGATCCTTCACAGTCTGATTTCTTTCAATATAAATGTGGTTATCTAAGTTCTTTTGTTAGTAACTAGTTCAGTAATGCCTCTGGCTTTCCATGACTTAATGTACAGTGTTTCTGAGCTCATTCACGGATCTTCCTTTTCCTCTTGTAACAGACAGCCATAATCCCACTTCTTTAGCATAATCTGTGGTTTTTCTATTTCAAAATACTTCCTTTTGTCTTACATACTATTTGCAAATGTGACTGCTTTGGATTTCCCTCTGTTATTTCCAGCTAACTTCATGGTATTTGTGTCTCTTAGTTTATCTGAAATCATTTCCTCTTGGATCTACCTCTGTTTTGGGAGAAAGAATTTCATAGAAAAAAGCTCATACGGGGATCTATTTCTCTTTTTCTATACTGAGTGGCATCAACTGTTATCCCAGGCCTCCTCTCCTGGTTAACATCTGTTACATGATAGTTTGAGCACAGATATCAATTGCCAACGTAAACTAAAGAAGATAATATCCAAATTATGGTTTGTTTTTTTTTTCTTAAACTTGTACCAATGCTTAAATTTCCTATCGATTAATAAACACATCACTTTGGTACACTTTGCAAGGAGCTTTGAGATAAGGACAGAAAGAAGATGAGAACAGAAGAAATACAAGCAAGGTAATTAGTAATTTATGAGACAAAATTATATGAAATCAGTCAAGAATAAGGTGATATATGAGTTATCTGATATACAAAAATGTGCATTCAGAACTGTACAGAGGATAGACCAACATGTGCCATAGTAGTGGGAAAATGAATAAAGATAGGGCTCAGCCCTTAAGAATTGTTACTCTAAAACAATAGAGGATTTGAGCATTTCTTTTACAGGAAATGTCAGGGATAAAGGCACAGAAGCAGAAATGTTAGTTACAATGACTGTGAGTTCTATACGCATCTATTATGGACCTGCACTATGCCAACCCCTTTCCACTTATTATCTACGACCCCCAGAGGAATCCTGGGATTATGAAGTGGGTATTTGATAAATTAAGAGTACTCACTTTAGAGAAGCACTAAATGGAAGAATCATGATTCAATGTCTGTTCTTTATCCACTACACAGAAAATCGGGGGCATTTAAGAAGGTACCACTCTGGAAAGTAGAAGATAGTGAACTAGACAGAGGTTAGATTATGGAGATGCTTGATATTGAACAGGATTTGACCTGATAAATAAAATGGGGCTGATATGAATTTTGTAGCACATAAGGAGCATGAAAAACTTTGGAGTTGGACAAGGTGTGTGTTCCTGGCCCTGTTTTATTTTGGCTGTATGACTTTGAACCATAGTTAAACTTGATGAGATTCTGTTTTATGCTTTGTAAAAATGTGTTCAACAGTAGTATCAATTCATAGGGTTGAAAGGCTTAAATAGCATGTGTTTAAAGCTTCCACTAAAGACCTGAAATACAGTAAGCATTTAATAAAGATAAATTTTGTTGTTATAACTACACCAGTATATAAGGAAGACAGTCTAGAGAAAATCTAACAAATTATTTCCTGCAGAGTTAGTGAGATGGCTTTAGGTTTGGTGCTAAGTAGAGTCACATAAGAATGACTTTACAAAAAAAAAGAAAGAAAGAAAGAAAGAAAGAAAGAAAGAAAGAAAGAAAGAAAGAAAGAAAGAAAGAAAGAAAAGAATGAGTTTGCAAGAGTGGTAAAAATGAGTTCATAGGAACTGGTGACTAATTGAAGGGACCAAAAAAAAGGGAACCTTAAATATTACACATTTAGGAGAATTTGAGTAGTATAGTAACATGACCAGAAATTAGGGAGAGAGGTAGTTTTGGGGGATGTACGATGAGTTGAATTTGGATATTTTGAGTTTGAATGATGGTAATACATGAAGGAGTACATACTAGAAGAGTTGGCAAAAAATATAGATTTTAGAAAAATAGATTTATGGAAGTATACATTTGGGGGGATATTGTAAGTGGGTTTATCAAAAAATAAAGATGAATTAGAGTCGAGTCTCAAGAGAGAAGACCAGAGGACCAGGACTGACACCTAGGGATTTCCACTGTTGGGGAACATGGAATGGGAGAGGAGTCACTGAAAGAGATAGAAAGAAGCCTGCGAAGAGTTTAAGATGAGAGCAGGACAGGGAGTCTCTAAGTGGTGGTAGAGGCCTGCTGGGCCCAGGTCTGTTGAAGGGAGAAAAGACTTCTGCAGTCATTGCAGTGACATCAAGGAACCCAGACTGAAAGAAATCAGATGGGGGTGAAAGGGCAAGCACTGCTGTCTTCAATGTATCCCCTAGAGATAAGTATACAGAGAAAGCCAGGCTGTGGCTAGAAGGAGTAGAAAGGCAAAGGACATTATTTGTAGCTCTTGGATAAGCTAATACAACCATAATCCTGAGAGGAGATTCAGTTTATCCCTACTCCTTACTATAGCACATCTCATTAACTGATTACTAAATCTGCTCCCTTGTTCCATTGCTACTGCCACAGGCTTGGTGTGACCTCTGTTAACTTTTATTTTCTCCTGTAGGTCTCATTGTTGCTACCACACTCAGCACCCTGATCCATGTGATTCCTACTCCACCATGTCTGATGATGTCATGGACCCTATGATCTTTAACAAGTCCACATAAGATTGTCTGTTTTTCCTTCAAAGGTGGTCATAAAGAATGAAGTCTGTTTTACTTCATTTATTTTCTTTGGGTTCAATACAGGTGTCCAGAAAAATGATAACAATTATTATTATTATTATTGTGAATTTCAGTCAACTCCTCTCAAACATACTCAGAGTTGTGGCTGCTTTGCCTCTTCACCATAATTTCATCATGATTGGTATGTAATTATTACCCATTGTCTCCTGAAGCACGCCCAGCAACAATCTTCCTGCCCCACTTCACTTTATAATAATTCTTAGAAGCACACTTCCTCTCCAGGGCCTATCCAATTGGATTTCTCTAATTCCTCCCTGGCTAAGCAGATGATTCCCGTGGTTACTTCTTATTATCCCCATCCCAAATATGCTTACTGTGTTTAATTTTAATTTACAAATATTGCATGCCAGTGAACAAAGTAAACACAGTGATTTTTAAATTTTCCTTCTGTTGTTGGTTTCACTGATAATTTAGCCCAAATTAGCTTATTTCATATCACCTTATGTCACACAGGTCAGAAACTGGGCATAATTCAGTGTGTCTAACTAAAGATCATGCTCTATACCATTCTATTACTGCCTAATAGCTTGTAAAAATGGTACCTTATGAATGCCTCTTACTTATGAGTTAATAATAATGGTGATCCCATTCTTATTCTCTATTAAGTTATTCTTTAATGGTGACAGAGAACCTCATATTCTTTCCATTTCATGGAAACTCACGTAGTTATCATGAACTTTTTTAGTAGTCAGCGTCTCTGAGTTACAATCTTCCTTTTGAGAGTTTTAGTAAAGAGCCTCTCTCTAAATCTTTGTATCATAATGTTCTTCTGCACCCCTTGCATTTTATTTTGCCTTTGGGCAAGTACAGCAATTATATGCTGCTTCCCTGAGATTTTAACACTGACTCCAGTACCTTTGCTCATCTCACAGGGAGAGTCTTTGCAATCAAGCATAGATGCGCTTATAGCCACTTTGCACCAGCGCATGATCCACAAACCTAGCAGTGACTCTTGGTGACCATTCTCTGTGTGGATGCTTTCCACATTACCAGCAAAAAGATTACCGGTTCATGAGAAGGAATTACGGGCTCAAGAATCATCTTAAATAAAATGGACTGTTTCAGAAAGGAAGGAAATGTTGGTATAAATGAGAACAGGGGATACAAGAGATTCTGTTACTATATAAAAGTTTAGGTTTTTAAGCTTTCCAAAAGGGATGACTCCTACTTTTTCAAAGCCAGATGTTGATTGATCTTAAAATGCTAAGGAGTTGTAAACATCTAAAAAAGGACAAGAGAAAAGCTTATGGGATAAAATTTAACAAAATGAGTCCTGAATTTAAATTTAAACAAGTTCAAGTAATTACAAGTCAGAGACTGGGATCAGTACTTGCTGTCACGTTTCTGACCACAAGTCAGAAGGAGGGTGCAGTGGAATATGGCTGTGTAAAAGATGTAAAAACACAGATAAGTTACATTTATTAATGATACCAATGACTTAAAGCACATTTCACTTGAGAATACATTCTGATCAGGAAAGACGCTTACACAGGCTTAGACAGCCGTACTGTAGGAAGCATGGAGACGAGCGGCTGCCAGTTTTGACTCAACTGCTCAAAAATATCTATAAGACTCTCTTAGCCTTTCCCTCACAGTCACCATCTTTCATTCAAGAAATAGCAGCTGCAACTCAGACAAGTGTCCAGATTCAAGGTAGAAAGAAGGCAGAGAGCAACACCAGCCATGTTTCTCCTTTGCTAAGCATTCCCAGTAGATTTCTCATTGTTTAGAACTGTCTCACGTGGCCGCTGTTAGCTGCATGGCTGGCGAGGACAGTCAGCATCTGGGCTTTCTGATGCCTGTGTCAGACATGGGGAAGACACGAGTTGGGTTTGGGAAGCTGATGCTGTCAGGCACACTGCTTGCATTGTAGCAGAAGATGCCGCTCCCAGCCAGTACACTTCAGTTTATTAGTTACCCAGGTAATAGTTCCGGTTACAGTTCCTGTTACTTTTGTCTCTTAGAAATGGCTGGTCACTGTGATGCGTAGCTGATCACTCTGACCAACTAACTGAAGAACCAGTCCCCAATTGACAAGCCATTCTGCCTCTGTACTTCCTGCTTGCTTATCCCGTATAAGCCCTAGACCACCAGAGACAGTGATGACAGTAAATCAGTGATGGATAGCACTTAAGAAGTCTCTCTCCCCTACCCCCATCTTTTCTCCATCTCTCTCTCTCTCTCCCTCTCTCTCTCTCTCTCTCTCTCTCTCTCTCTCTCTCTCATTTTGTGTGCAATAGGAAGAATGAAACCAGGGTTTCATGCATGCCAAATTAGTGCTCTACCACTGCGTTACATTCTTAACAAACTCTCTTAGTGACTGATAGTGTGTGGAACACATATTCAGAAGCCCTGGTGCGGCCTCTCTGTCAGCATCTAGCTTGTTACCTCATACTGTAGTCACATGCCTTTTGAGCTATCAGCCAGAAGGAAAGAAAAGGTAAGTGAAACTACAGGTGTAGAGCTTTGTTTGAAAGAGAAATCATTGCATTTGTAATCCTGGGGTGACCACAAAAGCAAACAAAACATCTCCTTCACATAAGCAGGCAAATGAGTAGCCTGGTTGGGGAGTCTCACATGGGGTGATGTGTCTCCTCATACTCAAGGAAATTGTTAGTGCTATGAATCACTCCTCTCTACCGCAGACTCCACCCTTGGCTGCCCAGTTCCTACCAGTTCAACACTGAATTTCTAATTACAACCCCAGGGCTGTGCTGAGATTCTAACATAAGATCATCTACTAATAACTCTTTTCCAGCAAAGAATTGACCCAGTTTGAAATCCCTCATCAGTTTAGAAATAAACCCATGCAGTCTTTCCAATCTTGCTCTCCCTGTATTCTGGAATCCTTCACACTGAGTGACTTTGCCCTGGATGTCAGTCTCTGGATGAGATCTCAGAGCCACTGCTGCCGCCTGTGATCTTATCCAACCTCTAAGAGGTTGTTCCACAGCCTTCCACATGCACATATTTCTCTTGTATGAAAATTGAGAGATGTCCTGGAATTAAAACATCACCAGTGTCTTCATCTTAAAAGCAGAAAAGCAAAGGGGGAAGCAGTAAAAGCCTTCTCCTGATTCACCATGAATTATCATCACATGCAAAATATTGCTGAGCTGCAGAATAACTGTCATCTATAAACATTTTTGGTCTTTTTGAAATACTTTATTTTCTCAAATCTGGACACATTTTTTATTTTTATAAATATCTGCCCAGAATATAATGGATGCCAGAAACGCCTCTTAAGTGTCTGAGACCCTGTAGAATTACAATACTGGCGCTGCATGTAGTATTGTACAAATATATAAACACAAAGCAGAGACATCTTTATCACCACCACAGACCCTTCTTGCAGAAAATGCCAGCACTCCTGTAACTGGTCTTTAATAAGTGCTTGGTTGATTTTTCACTCAAACAGGATTTCTTGAAAACTATTTTTAAAACACTACTGACAAATATATTTAATACATTGACGGTGCTCCCAGTTTTAAAATACAGTGCACAGCAATTATCCTCCAGTGGGTCCCTAATCAGTCCAGAGGTGGCTGGCAATAGCTTGATACTGATCTTTCTAATAACGGCACCTGTAACCTCAGACTACCATTGCTAGCCCTCCGGGCGGTGTGAACTACAAGTTTTGCTCTGGAACTGTGATCCTCAGTTTTTACCTCATTGATTTACAGCATTCTGGGCTCCAGATGGTCCCCTAATATTTGAAGAAGAAAAATATTTAGACATCAGAAGCAAAGTTACAACTGTTAGATTTGTGTGGCCAAAGATCCACATGTGGATACTGGGCACTTGGAATGTGAATAATCTGAATTGGGATTGTTGCGTGCGATATATACAACGGAGTGTAAAGAACAGAATACAAAATAGCTCCATCATGAATTTTATATTGCCTAAATGATACTCCTTTTGGTTATGGGGTTAAATAAAAATTAACCTCATTTGTTTTCTTTCACCTTTTTAATGAAGCTACTAAAAAAATTTCAACTCACATATGAGGTTCACACATGAGCCTGTCCAGATATTGAACTCATATGAGGGCAGTAACTATCTGCTTTTGTTAATCTAGTTCCTTAAGAGCCTGGAGCTCTTAGGACCTGTGCCTGCTCCCTTCCAAAACAGAAGAGCAGGCAACTCTGATGTTAATCTCTGTAATTACATCTTCATGCCCTCCTTCATCCTGTCCCTAAAATTGACCTTTCTCCTAGACAAGCCTTAAACATCCTCTTCCCTTACGATTCCATCGGCCCTGCAGACTCACCATCATCCTCGTAGTCCTTGGGGTCATCTTTGATTCCCCCTTCTTCCTGGTCACTCATAGTCATCATGAACTCTTATGTATTACTTTCAATGTTTCTCAGACCCATTCTGGAGCAGATAGACCCATGTCACTGTTCTTTCAGGTGATCAAAAGTTTCCCAGGATGTTATCTCTTCACTTTCTTCCATCATGTTCATTGCTAGCACGTCAATTTTCCAGAAACATTCTTTTCTTTAAATCATGCTCCCAATTAAGCCTCTGAGTAGCTTTCTACGGTTTACTCATGCACATTTTAAAATCCATGTGTCCAGCACTTACTTATCTTAGGCTATGTGCTGCATGCTGGGGATAAGGACACACAAGACAATCAAATAACTCCATTAGACAGAATGAACTACATATTCCTCTGCATACTTTTTAATACTTTACAGCTCCCAGACAGGCCCTTATACTCACTATTTGCCCAACATGGCATTTCTCCTCTACTTATTTTGATCTGAATTGTGCTAATATCATAAGGGCCAACTCAAGGCCTCTTTCTTTCATATCATTTGCCCTCCAAGATCATTTATGTCTTCCAGTGTCTTATTTTTTTCTGTCTTCCAGTGTCTTATTTTTTTAATGTGGTTACTTTTTATTTGAGTGAATCTATCCACATAATTAGATATAAACGCCTTGGGGGTTGTTCTCTCACACTCTAATTGGTAGAGAGCTTTGTAATGTTTTTCATTAATGTGTTGGTCTACATAGATATTTACCACTTGAGGGATCCAGGTTATTAGGTCAGCAAGAGTCATATAGGAGGGAATTAGACTATTTCTTCATTGTGGTTGTCAAAGTGAATTGCCCTATTAGGTTTCTATATTTGACTTTTACATTAACTCTCTAGTAAACAAATATTTAACATCTATTCTTTACATTGAAAAATTATTTATAAACTCTATTTGTAAAACAAGAGCTGTACTTAAAGTCAGAATGTTTTTCCTGGTGGTGTTGGAGATCAAACTCAAGGCCTTGTGCATGCTAAGCACACACTTTACCAATGAGTTACATTCCCTAAAGCCAGGATTTGAAATCTCATTTTTTGTTATTACTCATTGTGCTTAATATGGCACTGAGCAAACGTGTGCCTAGTTTAAAACATTATTGATTGTGATACTTGTCAATATTTCATTGGTTGATTTTGTAGTCTGAGTTCACTTTTGCATTCTCACTTATAAGTAGAATAGTGTTTTGTCCCCTGCTGCACCAACTGTGCCCAGGACAGGTATGCTACTTATGGGAGAGGGGGTGTCAGTGAATGTACGTGTATACGGAAGGACAGCAAAGTGAACAGAGAGGTGGGTGAATGCAGTAGAGAAGCAGAGATTTCTTTCAATGGAATATTAGAAATTTCCTGAAGGAACTAGTTGTTTCTTGAGCTCTATCTTAAAGGATAAGAAAGATTTAGATTTGTGAGATGACAGCAAGGGCAAACCCAGGCTAAACAAACATCTTGAGCAAGTCGACTGGACTAGAATAGTTTTTACTAGAGTAAAAGTGACAACAATAGTTTGGACTAGAGTAAAAGTGACAAGATACAAAAAAAAAACACTGATGACTAAAAATATGTGTGTTATTCTGAGCCCATCGGAGGGGGCTTACACTCCCTGAAGACATGACCAGCTCCTGTCTGTAGTCCTAGAGCATTACACAGCACCTTCTACCCTGAGAGAATAGAAGAAAAACAATCCGTGGAGGAAGGTGGGCCCTTGGCCACTTCTCTGAAGCCATCTATTATCTACTTTTTCCTGCTCACTCTATGGCATCCTATGGATTTTCTCACAAGTGAGAACCTTTGCTTTTGTTCTTCTGTTTACCTGAAACTTCTTTTACTGAGCTCTGCCTTCACCAACCTTCCTGCTTTTCCTTAAACATGCCACTTCATAACCTTTGCACTTGTTATTTATTTAATCTCCCTGCATGGAGAGCCTTTCAGTTTATCTTCGGGAAACTTGATCCCTCCTTTCATTTCAATTTCTTTACTTCCTTGAGAAGCCATCTCTGCCAGACTGTGTTGAAAGTGCCTCTCCCCTGTCATTGTCAACCTGTCAAATTTGCTTCCCTTTATAGTACACATGAGCACCTTATACAATTATACAGTTGTTTCTTTATTGTTGGCCTCCACCCCCTGCTACAATATAAGATCTCATTCTAAAGATCTCACATGCTAAGGAGGACTGTCCTCGTATAGTGTTATTTCTCTGATACCTCCTAGGACAGTGTTTGACACATGGCTAACATACAATAAGTATTTATTGAATAGATAAGTCACTTAAATACCTTACCCTGGAATTTAAGACCTTTTATAGTCATAGTCTAACGTGCCTTTAGAGTAACTAAATCCTAGAAATTTAAATGTAGAATGGACCACCTTAGACTTGTCTTCCCTAGCCAAAGCATTTTAAAGGAAACTATTGAGAATGAGTCATAAAAAAAGGTCAAGCTGGAGGCCAAACAACACAACTAAAGGTGAAAGAGCCAGAATTAGAAACTTGGGCCTGGGATACAGCTCAGTGGCACAGCACTGCCTGGCAAGTGTGAGGTTGTGAGTTTGAATCCCAGTACACACACACACAAAAAAAGAATTAGAAACTTGATTTTCCCATGCCAATGCCAAGCTTACCCCAACCATACCACATCTACTCTCCACAGGACACAAGTTAATTTCCTAAACCAGAGAAGTGAAGTCAGGCATAGTAGGACATGTCTGTATTCTCAACTCTTGAGACCCTGCCTCAAAATTTTAAAAATTATAAAAATGACTGGGGATATAGCTCAGTGCAGAGGTCTTATGAGTTTCAATCTCCAGTATAGTGAACACATAAACAAGACATGGCCTGCCTCTGCTGCAAACTGCAGTGCCCTCCATCACCTAGTTTAATCATTAAAGCTGGCTGAGAAAAACTGCCTATTCTGCCCTTTCTTCTTTCTCTATTCCCCAAAGTCACTTGTATGCCGTTTCATTGGCTGAGGCCTTCATACATGCTATCAGTTATGTTTGGGCTTATTATTATTTGTTTGGTGATTTTTATGTATTTTTCAAAATTCTGGTAATTGGTCTTTCCTACTGTAATTATTATTCTACTGCTATCTTACTACTATCCTTTTATGCCATGTTCCCAAAAAGGCATTAACTGCCTCTTCCAAACTAACTCCAAGTCTAGTACATACCTTATTGGATACATAGTGTGATGAATACTGTCCATATTTACTATCCAGTACTTAAGTCTCTTCCCAACTGGGGGATGTTCTGAACACCTTGCCTGTAACTGCAGATAACAAAGCAGAGAGACTCTCTCTCTCTCTCTCTCTTTTTCTCTCTCTCTGTCTCTGTCTGTCTGTCTCTTTCTCTCTCACTCGCTCTCTCTGTGGAAGCCATGGAACAAGCTCAGGACCAAAGACTGAAATACCAAGCTCTTGCCTAGAATTTTGACTGCTGATGGATATAGCAGAGATAATGGCAGGGTTGGGACTCACTCATGGCAGTGATATCCAGCAATATCCATGTATAATGCCACTTCAGTTACTGTGGCCATGATGGCAATGTTCATTCTAAACTGTTCTTTTTAAAAGACAGCTGTGGCTCTTCCTGGTTCTTGGCCCATGTAACAGGTGAAATCTTTTAGTTGCTAATTCTCCATTTTGCTTCCAGTGAATTCAGGATCTATGCAAAATAGACATAGATGATATCTGTTGCTTACATTCTTAACAGTCCCTGCCCCAGTGCTGTGCAAAATAGTGTGAACTGATGGAAAAGATGCACACACTTGGAAAGGACACAAACTGAAGAAGAAAAATTAACCTAAAGTTTAGACTAGATCATTGTACTTCTCCTCTCTCCCAATTTAACACACAAATTATGAAGGCTTAATGACAAGTCATAGTTTAGGAAGAATGGCACCAAAGAAGATTGAAAGAAAATTACAATTAATTACAATTATTATGAAGATTTCAGAAGATTACAATTATCCAAATATAATCTTTCCATATTATTACTAAAAAGCCAGGTTTGGGGCAAAGTAGGAGCTTAATACATTCTGACAAGCTGAATGACTTGTAGAAAAAACCACAAGGGGCAGAGCATGCAGATATTTTGAATACTGAGTCCAAATGACTAGAATGTCACAAGCTGGCTGCCTTTTAAATGAAGAATTATGCTGAAGAATAGCCCTGGCAAGTATAAAAAATAATAAGTATTTTTAGACATGATACAAAAGTTGTGTCTCCCAAATACATTTTAATTACTGTGCACAGTATAACATTACAATCCATTCTTTCAGCTAGTGAGGACACAGGACCACTGATCTGTGACTGTGCCACCAGTGCAGCTCACTTCTGGATCATACACATGCCCTGAGCTGTGAGGGGACACAGGGTCGGACAATCTGCCATCGGGTGACATCACAGTTTGCGTCTGAGACCTGGAAGAACTAGGTAAACTTTACCATTTGCCAGAAGACCCTAGAATAAGCAGCATATCTCAGTGAACACTGAGGGGCAAGCCTGACCACCAGGAAAACTAGGGACACTAGCAACCTTTGCTGAGCTGCTAAGGAAGAGGGAGACTGAGCGTTCTGCCTCTAGCATCAAACATGATAAGACCAAGGACTGAAACACAATCTCAGAACTCCACCCCACTCAGAACAAGTCCAGGAAGACTACGACATAGGAGAACTTGGTAAGCACACACCTGAAATTGCTGAAATGATTACAGTGGAAGTAGAGAAACAACTCCATCAGGCCATACAAGAGAGCAGATAAGAAATAATCTCTCAGGCAAAAAATGAAATGACAATAATAATGAAAGAATTGCCCAGCATATTTAGAGAAGAAATATATAAAAACATAGATAAATATAGGCAACAGATGGAAATGTTACATGAACAATATAGGAATGAGCTAGAATGCAAGAAACAGAATCAAAGAGACATCCAGGAAATCAAAGCTTCCATTGAAAGCTGCCAAAACCGTCTGAATGAAGCCGAAGATAGAATTTCAGATCTTGAAGACAGCATGGCAGCTAGCGATAGTGAAAGAAAGGATCTCTTAAAATCAACAAGGATCCAGGAAAAATCAATTCAACAGCTGCAAGATGAGGCAAAAAGGAGTAATGTCAGAGTAATAGGAGTCAATGAAAAAGCAGGAGGCAACACAAATGACATAAAAAGAATATTTGCAGAAATAATAGCAGAAAATTTCCCAAGCGTAGAAATAGAATCTGATATACAGTTAATGAGGCATATAGAACTCCAACTAGTCATAACCAAAATAAAACTACACCCAGACATATAATAATCAAGTTCCCAGATCTACAGCAAAACAACAGAATATTAAAAGCTGCTAGAGAAAAGAAACAGATCACCTATAAAGGAAAGCCCATCAGAATCACAACAGACTTCTCAACACAATCCATCCAACTGAGAGGAGCTTGCAGCAAAGTATTGCAGGTCCTGAGACAAAACAGATTCCAACCAAGACTGATATATCCTGCCAAACTATCCTTCAAGTTCAATGGAGAAATAAAATATTTCCATGACAAAGAGCAACTGAAGAACTTTATGAGTGCCAAGCCAGCATTACAAAGAATACTAAAAGATATTCTAGACAGAGAAAAAAATGACCATAACTTCAAGAACAATAATAGAAAGGAACCCTCAAGCAGAGCAAGCAATTACACAGGCAGAAAAAGTAGGAAACCAACAGCAAGCAAATAACATAACAATGATAAGCCAACACATATCAGTTATAACCATAAATGTAAATGGCCTCAATTCACCAGTCAAAAGAAACAGACTGGTAGAGTGGATTAAGAAACAAAATCCAATGACATGCTGTATACAGGAAACACATTTTACTCAAAAGGAAATTCATAGACTGAAAGTCAAAGGATGGAAAACAGAAAAAAGCAGGTGTAGCTATTCTGTTTGTAGACAATGTAAACTTCAAATCGAGAACAATCAAAAGAGATAAAAAAGGTCATTACATCCTTGTTAGGGGACAACTGCAAGAGGAAGAGAAAACAATCATAAACATGTATGCAGCAAATATTGGAGCACCAAACTATATAAGACAAATCTTAACAGACATGAAAACCCAAATAATTAATAACACTATTGTAATAGGGGACCTCAATACCCCTTTGAAACAAAGAGATAGGTCAACTGGACAAAAAATCAGGGAAGAAATAACAGATCTGAACCAAATCTGTGCATAAATGGATACAGAGTGTTCCACTCCACAACATCAGAATACACATTTTTCTCAGTTGCACATGGGACTTTCTCTAAAATAGACCACATAAATATGCCCATAGATAGGCCCATAGAGCATATCTAACTAAATGCAAAAGAATTGAAATTATCCCATGCATATTATCTGACCACACTGCAACAAAATTGGAAATTAATGACAAAAGGAACTCCAGAAACTCCAAAAACACTTGGAAATCAAATAACAACTTCTTGACGCAAACTGTGATATCACCTGATGGCAGACTGTCTGATCCTGTGTCCCCTCGCAGCTCAGGGCATGTGTATGACCCAGGGTCACAGAGAAATTTAAAATTACCTACAAACAAACAAAAATGTAGATACAACTTACTGGAATCTGTGGGATGCAATGAAAGCAGTCCTCAGAGGGAAATTTATAGCAGTGAAATAATGCATAAGGAAAACAGAAAGAGAACAAATAAATAGCCTAATTTTGCACCTCAAACTTTTAGAAAAAGAAGAACAAGTCAAGCCCAAAGCCCAAAGAAGGGAGGAGATTATAAAGATCAGGGCAGAAATTAATGCAACTGAGACAAAGAAAACCCTACAAAAAATAAATGAATCAAAGAGTTGGTTCTTTGAAAGAATACATAAAGTTGATAAACCCCTAACCAACCTTATCAAAAAAAGAAAGGAAAAAACTCACATTCATGCAATAAGCAATGAAAAAAATGAAATCACTACAGATCCTACAGAAATTCAAAAGATCATTAATACCTACTTTGAAAATCTTTACTCTGATAGGATAGAAAACCCAGAAGAAATGGACAGGACAGATTCCTAGATACGTATGAATTACCAAAGTTGAATCAAGCAGATATAAAAATCCTGAATAACCCAATATCAATTAATGAGGTTGAAAATGTGCTTAAAAACTTACCAACAAAGAAAAGCCCAGGCCCTGATGGATTCACAGCAGAATTTTACAAGAAATTCAGAGAAGATTTAATCCTAACACTCCTCAATCTCTTCAACAAAATTCAAAAGAAAGCGATTCTCCCTAACCCATTTCTGGAGGCAAGTATTATACTGGTACCAAAACCAGAGAAAGACACAACCAAGAAAGAGAACTACAGACCAATCTCCCTAACGAATATAGATGCAAAGATACTCAGTAAAATACTAGCAAATAGAATGCAGGAAATCATCAAGAAAATCATACAGCATGACCAAGTTGCATTCATTCCAGGAATGCAGGCATGGTTCAATATTCGCAAATCAATTAATGTTATACACCATATCAATAGATCCAAATACAAAAACCACATGATCATCTCAATAGATGCAGAGAAAGCTTTTGACAAAGTCCAACATGCATTCATGATAAAAAAAAAAAAACAACTCTACAGAAAATAGGAATTGATGGTCTTTACCTCAATCTGATCAAAGCCATCTATGACAAACCAATCTCCAATATCATGCTAAATGTACAAAAACTGAAATCTTTTACTTTAAAATCAGGAACAAGACAAGGATGTCCACTGTCACCACTCCTATTCAACATAGTTCTGTATGCATTAGGCAGAGCAATTAGACGATAGAAAATAAAATAAATAAAGTTAGGAAAAGAAGAAGTAAAATTATCACTATTTGCAGATGACATGATACTTTATGTGGATGACCCCAAAAACTCCACAAGAAGTCTCCTTGAATTACTGGACAAATTCAGCAGTGTAATTGGATACCAAGTCAACACCCAGAAATCAATAGCATTCCTATACGCAAACAACAAACAGACCGAGAGAGAAATTAAGGAAACCATATCTTTCACAATAGCATCCAAGAAATTGAGATATTTAGGAATCAATCTAACAAAAGAAGCAAAATATCTATTCAATGAAAACTTCAGTACTCTGAAAAAAGAGATTGAAGAGGATTTCAATAAATGGAAAAACATTCCTTGCTCATGAATAGGAAGAACTGGTATAGTGAAAATGACCATACTACCAAAATTGTTGTACAGATTCAATGCAATTCCCATTAAACTACCATTAGCATACCTCACAGATCTAGAGAAAACATTCCTTAAATTTGTCTGGAACCAGAATAGACCCAGAACAGCAAAAGCAATCCTGGGCAATAAAGACAAGTCAGATGGAATCACAATCCCTGACCTGAAATTATACTACAAAGCTACTGTAATAAAATCAACCTGGTACTGGCTAAAAAAACAGACCAGAGGATCAATGGAATAGACTGGAAGAAACAGGCATGACCACAAACACAGTCAACCACCTAATCTTTGATAAAGAGGCCAAACAAACTCACTGGAAGGAAGATAGCCTCTTTAATAAAAGGTGCTGGAAAAATTGGCTTGCCACCTACCAAAGACTGAAAATAGAACCAGGTCTATCACAACACACCAAACTAAAGTCGAAATGGATCACAGATCTCAGTATTAAAACAGAAACATTAAATCTATTGGAAGAGAAAGTAGGTGAAAACCTTGAAGCCATAGGGGTAGGCAGAGAGTTCATGAACAAAAACCAAACTGCACGTGAAACACTTCAAAGAATCAACAACTGGGATCTCATCCTACTGAAAAGTTTCTGCACATCTAAAGAAATATCCAGCAGAGTAAAAAGAAAACCCATAAATTGGGACAAAAATTTAGCTGACTGTCCCTCTCACAAAGGTCTTCTATCTAGAACATATAGAGAATTTAAAAACATCAGCACCCCCCCAATTCAAGGACCCAATCCAAAAATGGGCAGCTGAGATGACTACACACTTCTCAGGTAAAGAAATACAAATGGCAAATAAATACATGAGAAAATGTTTAACATCATTAGTCATTTGAGAAATGCAAATTAAAACAACATTGAGATTTCATCTTACCCCAGTAAGAATGCCTAGCATTAAGAAATCAACCAATAACAAATGCTGGTGAGGCTGTGGAGAAATAGGAACCCTTCTCCATTGCTGGTGGGAATGCAGACTGGTGAAACCACTGTGGAAATCAGTTTGGAGACTCCTCACCAAACTAGATCTAGAGGTCCCATTCAACTCAGCTATTCCCCTTCTGGATATTTTCCCAGAAGACCTGAAAGTGTCATATCACAGTGATATATGTGCACCCATGTTCATAGCAGTGCAATATGTAATTGCTAAATTGTGGAAGCAACCCAAATGTCCATCCACTGAGGAATGGATAGAAAAATTGTGGTACTTTTATATAATGGAATATTACTCAGCTATATAGAAAGATAAACTCGAGGCTTTTACAGGTAAATGGTCACAACTAGAGACCATACTCATAAGTGAAATAAACCAGACCTGCATGTGTAAGCAATGTATTGTCTCACTAGTTTAAGAACCTGAAAGAGTGAATAAAAACTAGGAGGTATGATAGAAATGAGTGGAAAATGCTCAAAAGTAAAAGGCAACTGGGATGAGGGAACAGAGAAAAGAAAGAAGGGAAAATTATGTATGTATGTATATACAGGATAGCTAACATTGTTGTACTACTGACTTCTATTGCTTCACTGAAAAGAACAACTAATGATTAATTATCTGATCAATCTTGCATGTCTCTATTTTCCTGAGAAACCACTTTGAAGATATCAATACATAATACAACAACTGTTGTTAATTTCCTACCACAAAGTCTGTAACTCTGTATTGTGTGTGTTTTTCTTACATTGTTTCATAAATGGATGTCTGTTGGTTAATATGTTTTCCTTCTTTTATTCTTAAAATAAATTTAAAAGAATGAAAAGGGGAAAAGGGATTTAGAGATGGAGAGAGGGAAGTAGGTAGAGAGCAGAAGAGGATTAAAAAAGAATCAAGAGGTGTTATATACATGCACCTACTCCCTCAGGTGAATGTAAATTTCATATATGGAAAATGTATACTAATAAAATTCTTTTAAAAAGAAATGGAAAGCAATGGATTTGGTTCTTTAATCAAAACACTCAACTAAAACTCCAATCAATAATTTTAGAGGAAAGACTAAATTTTCTTTCTATTTCTTATATAGAATATTATGATATAAAAATATCATGTGGGCCTGGGATATGTCTCAGTGGTAGAGCGCTTTCCTAGCATAAAAGGATCTGGGTTTGATCCCCAGCAGAGCACAGAAACAAAACAAAAGAAGTTATAAGTGGTCTTCCTCCCCCAAATCCATAATTCCAGTGTAAATATCAGAAAATCATTAGACAAAGGCCAACAAAAGGATGTTTTACAAAATACCTGACCAGTATTCCTGAAAATGTCAAGGTCCTAAAAAAACAAAGATAATGTAAGAAACTGCCACTGTCAAGATGAACCCAACCATGACTTGACAACTAAATATAGTAACTCATTACTCTGGCTGGGATCCTGGGACAGAAAAAAATGACACAGATAAAAGTTACAGAGATTTGAATAACGAATGGGTTTTAGTTATAGTAATATATTGGCACTGGCTCATTAACTGTAACACAGGTAGTGTACTAATATAAAAAGTTAATCATACTGGAAACTGGATGAGGTGTTTACAAGAACTCTGTAATTCTTCTGTAAATTGAAAACTGTCCTAAGAAGTATAATTTATTAAAATGTCAGATGAAGAAGCAATTAATGAGTATGTAGCCTAAAACACAGGAAAAAACTTATTATAGAGGCATGAAAAAATAATTTTTAAAATTTTAGGTCCTTTTCTGGGTTTTGTGAAATTTATGGTGCAATTATAATAGGGAACTTTTTTCCTTCTGTATTGCTGAAAGCCTAAGACAAGCCAAACTTTTTAAATTTATATTTTACTATAATTTCTGTTCTCAGGCAAAAGAAGCATTCATTTTTGTATCCAATTTTCTTAAAGAGATACTTCTTAAGGAGATTGTATAAACTTCAGAATCCAAAAAACTTGGGTCCACCCTTGGTTAGCACTGATCACATGTGAATAGTTAGGAAATTTTCCAATTAAACAACTGAGTAACTACTACGGATAAGTACTATGCTAGGACTTACAGGGGAGTGGGAAAGGATGGGATAGTTTATATGGATTCATGAGACGTAGTTCCTGGTCGCCAGGAAATTACTTCTTACAAAGGATGGGAATAAATGCCCACTACATAGATGTAGCATCAAAACAGATGGCGTAATAAGCATTCAGTCACTGATGCCAACCCTTCCTTTAGGCATCTAGTTGCCAAGTTCTGGAATTAAAAGCACATTGGGTGTTATTAATTGATGTGGCTATAGTTTAAATGACCATGCTCAAAAGCAATAGATATAGAAAATCAATGATAATCACAACTTTGCAGTCAACAATCATAAGGAGAAACATTTGAGGCAAACCCATTGTCAATCTGCCTATCACTTTGTCCCCGAAAAAACTTGATCTGTCTGTCTCTCTTTCTCTCATTTTTATTTTACTTGTATTATTTTTAGTATGTGGGGAGCGAACCCAGGGCCTTCTGTATGCCAGGCATGAACTCTACCACTGAGCTACACTCCCAGCCCAGGACTTTGACGTTCTTTAGCTTACTAGAAGAGAGAAGCTTTAGACAAATGTAGATTTGAATTTAGACTGAATTAGCCACAAATTTTTAATCACAACAAAATGTAGCAGAGGCTAGAGTATCTGAAAAAGACTCAAACTTCCATTAAGAAATCTGTTCCATTACAACATTCACTTGGCTTTTGTGCACTTTGCTAGTGAGATGTCTGGGGAAAAAATGAATTAGGAAAAACAAAAGAGGGTTAAGACTGGTTTTTTTACCTCTCCCTAAGTCACAAAATGGAACTATGGTGCTATGGAACTGTGGAGTGTTAACCTTACTTTAATGAGAAAGCTGAGTAAAAATTGGGGCTTAATGTAGACTTGCCCAACCCTAACCACTGTACACTACTGTCTGCCATCAAAGTCTTCTATCAGATGGCCAAGGGACAGCTCCATACATTGTGAAACATTTTGAAATGTTTAGAGAGAGAGGTTTTGCTCTTGTGCTATGGTAGAAAAGGACCCAAGAGATTATTTTACCTTATTTTCAGAGGGAAAGTTTTAAATTCTAAGGAATGAAGTTGCTTTCCAATGTCATAATAGCTTTTGCCAGAGAGTAGAAAATCCAGTTTGATTCTGGGCTGTATGCATTTCCCGCTCTGAAGCTAGAGCTCAGCACCAAGCTTGAGGGGGAAATATTTATGAAGGGGAAAAAATAAGTTGAGAAATGTAAGGAAATGTGCCCCCCCCCATTCATACATTCAAGCACATGAGAATGTGACTTTCGGACTGGTGTCCTTATAGAAAGCAAAATTTAGACATACACACTGTAGAAGGAAGAGGATGTGAAGAGACATAGGGATAAGGCCACCATTTAAATGCAGCCCAAAGAGAAGGACCTGGAGCCGATATTTCTTTACAACCCTCAGAAGAAACCAACCCTGGTGACACCTTAGTTTTATACATCTAGTCTCCAGGACTGCGAGAGATAATTTCTCTTGGTGAAGCCATCTAGTTTGTGCTAGTTTGTTGCAAAGCTCTGGAAAATGAATGTATCACAGAACTTGGAAAGTGTCTGAGGAGACCCTGGGGCTGCAGGACTGGCTGCAGAAGTAGAAGGAACAGCGGAGGATATAGTGATGATATGGTGGGTGGGGAGAGAGACCTGAGGGAGAAACAGAGTTAGCCAAGTGAAAACCAATAAAAAGGAGTTGTTTTTTTTTTCCTTTAAATGGAAGAGTGGAGGTCTGGAAGATTCCCGTCTGGAAGTGATCTGCAAGACTTGAGCTGTTTCAGAGACGGTTGGTGTGTGGCTTGCTCTTGCCACTACTGTACCACAGAGGCCAGTCCACTGCAAGAGACCATCTTCAGACGTTCTGGAGAGGCAGAAGCACCAGGAAAAGTCCCTACAGTATTATTTACTGAGGTCTACTTGTGTATGCCTGGATGGAACATACGCTATTTAATCAGTGAAAACTGCAATACAATCCCATGCTTGTTAAGTACAAGCTCTGGAGGCAGACTAGCTTGAGTTTCACGTACATCCTTGCCCTCGCAAGCCTTGAGTATCTGTGCCTCAGTTTCTTTCCGGTAAAAGGGGAATGACAGCACCGCTCCCAGGGTTATGATGCCGCCTAAACGGTCATGCCTGTGAAGTGTGTAAAGCAGTGTGAGGTGTCAAGCACGCAGCGGTACGCTACTGTCAAAGGCCTTTCATGTCACCAGACTTCTGCAGACCCCTCAGATTCCGAGCGGTCCCAGACAACAGTCCTCCACCCAGTTCTACAGCAGACACCCTGTAAGCGGACAGCTGTTTCTGGGGTGGAGGATGCGGCAGGAAAGTAACACTCCAGATGTGAGCCTGCTCCCCAAAAGTCGTCCCATGGAGTCCCCCAAAACAGCACAGCCAAGGCTGAATAGGGCAGACAGGCCCGAGACCCGCGAGGCGCAGCAGCCCTTGAACGCTGTCTGGTCTGCTGGTGCTCTAACCACACTGGCCCGAACTGCCGGGCGTCGCAGGAAGTGCAGGAGCCCGCGGAAGGCCACACAAGCGCCCTCAGCCAGGGACCGTGGGGAAATCGGGTTGAAAGAGGCCACCGTGTCCGTGCCAGAAATGAAAAATGGAAAGGGAAACGCAGGCCACCTCCCAGCCGACCCCTTCTCTGCCCGCAAGAAGCCGGCGGGCCGGAGGCTGAGGGTGGAAGGCGCACGGGCGCTTCCCGCTCCCGGGCACTGCAGCCCTCAGGGTTCGCAGGGCTCGGAGATCGAGGCGCGATCGTCTGCCCTTTGCCCTGACTCGGCCTCGTTCGGAAACCCGAGGGCAGACACAGCCACTGTAGCCCATTCGCTCGCCTCCTCTCCGTGCCACGCCCGCCTGCCACGGGCGCGCCAGAGCACAGGGAGGGCGCACGCGGGGCGTGGCCTCGGGATGGGCGCGGCCTAGTGGCGGGGCGTGGTCTACCGGAGGGGCGTGGCCTCGTGGCGAGGCGGGGCCTGCGAGCCGGAC
>NW_004955403.1:24172327-24208235 GCF_000276665.1 Chinchilla lanigera
GCCGCGCGGGAGCCGGCCTGCACCGGGCTCGGGAGGCTCCGGGCAGCTCCAGAGCCGGTTCCAGCTGCAGACGTTCTCGCGGCGCCTCCGGGCGAGCGCGGCCGCTGCGCGCAGCTGTGATGCAGTCACTGATGGAAGGCGCACGGCGTTATTTTGAAAATCAGCAGCAAAGCTTTATCACCTTGCAGCGTAGATGGCAGAGCTGCTGGATGACTTGAGTGAGCACGTGGGTTAGGACCTAGAGACAGACGTCCCCGCTCTTCAGTGCGTGTGCCAGAGTACGGACCTGCGCCCCCTCCCTCCACGGTCAAGGTTATGGAGCCTAGTCAAGAATGACCATCGTAAAAGTGCTCTTCAAATGCCGGGTTAAGACTTTAAAGCTGCTTCTTGGTGCCTGAGTACCCCAGTACTCGGACCACAGTAACTTTCCGTTTAGATACTGACCTCTGATTAGCATGAGAGAAATCGGTTAAGTCGCACAATTTCTAACACATTTTACAACTCGACCTGTGATTATCCCAGTGAAAACAGTTACATATTGGTACACACACACACACACACACACACACACACGCACCAGTGTTAACCAATAACTTCCGGTTGGTCCTTGTTCTTTTCGGGTAGACATGGCAGGTTATGTAGACCAAAACTAAAAAGTTTGAGGTGATGGTCTGCAGTGGGTGAGCAAAGGGACCCATCAGCTAGTAGCAAGACGGTGCACTGAGCTCTTGTGGCAAACAGACAGGGCCAGGTTGCCAGAGACGGTCTTTCTTGTTCTGGCTCAATTGGGAAAATCCCTTCCCAGCCTGAGTCTGACTCATTATTTGTGAAAAGACTGCGTTAGACTAAAATGCCTCATGGGCTAATATATTCTGACTGGAAAAGGAAAATCTTCCAAAGCAGCCCACCTATTTCTCCCCTACCCTCTTAAAATACTATAGGCATATTCCAGATCTCTGTTTTCCGAATTTGCTGTAAATAGAGAAGTCTTTTGTAAAAGTCATCTTTCATGATTGTAAGTATTATGACATATTTCCTTCCTGTCTCTGTTACACATATTTTGGTAATTTTTAAATTATTATTGTAGGCACCCTAAGAATAATCTCTGGGTTTTTACATTTTTATTGTTTAAGAGACGACATGTGACAAATGCAGGTTATCTGTACCACATAGGTAGTGTCCATACTAGCATGTCTCTGTTGTGTTTAATATTTAAGTCTTATGACATTTCGGTGTGGTTGTGTTGGGAAACATGGTTATATTCAGGGGAGGGACTTTGGGAAGGATGAGGTTGTCTTGTTACTCATGGCTGGAGAATTCTCTTTCCCTTCCAGTTTTGCTTTTCGGAAAGTAAGACTATAGGAATACCAGTTATTTCTAGGTACTTATACTCAGTAACTTTAGAGGAGTGTTTAGGTTTTTAAGGTCAGCTGAATTTATTGTGCAAGTTTATCTTTTAAAAGTGTCCATTGTTCCTTTGCATTTACTGTTTCTTATAACCCAACTTGGATGATGCAATGCACAAGGCTACAGAATAGAGAAGAATTTCCTTTAAGGCAGCTCAAAGCTGTGGCTATCTGAAAGCCCCTCTAAGCCTTACTCTCTGGAAGGGAGGGGTCAGTCAGGAGTTATAAGGTGCCATTGTTTTTATTGAAGGTCGTCAGTCCAGCTTGGACAAACATGTGAGGAACGTAAGGTACCTTTGACACTAATGTCTGGAAAACAATTCTCAGTGAATAGAGGTGATCTGAAGCTGCCAGTGGTTGAGATTGTTTCAACATGCTAGGACTATGAGGGGTTTCTTGTTTTGTTTTGTTTTAATTTTTATTAGTACATATTTACAGAACATAATCATTGCATTCATTGTGGGGAATTGCTACATGTACCTAACACATCTCAATTCTTTTACCCCCTTGCCCTCTACCACACCCCCCTTTTTTGCCAGCATCACACTCTTACTTATCTTGTAAGTCCTTATAAAGATAATTATCATGGGTACAAGTTAACAACCAGACTAATAAGCAAAAAAACATAAAACACATAAGATAATCATACTAAGTCAAAGTATGCTTTTAGATACATTATCCATACTGGGTTGCAGTAACTATTTCTCTCTCTCTGTCTCTCTCTGTCCTTCTGTCTCTCTCTCTCTCCCTCTCTCCCTCTCTCCCTCCCCCATCTCTTTTCCTATTATCTTGTCTTTTATGTTACACTTTATTTGTATATTTTCTCATGTAAGAGAAACCATGTGATTCTAAGCCTATATATCTGATTTACCTCATTTAACATTACGATCTCACAGTGCATCCATTTTCCTGTTATGAGAGGTTTCTAAGCACATTAGAGGCACACAAGGTGTGAAATAATCTCTGAACTTGATAAACTAGTAGGCAGAGGCAGTTTTACCAGTGAGGGTGTCTTCATAAAATGCTGAATGTGGATTCATAAGCAATCCTAGGATGATACATAATAGCAAGAAGAGAGAGCTAGCACATAGTGGCTTATGTTAATTTCTTTTTGCTCTTTACATTGTGATATTTGTAAGTTCCTAACTGTGTTGAAGAGAGCACAGCATTAAATTGTCTGTAACCTTTGAGGAATCAAGGGGAAGGGTCTGAAGTAGAGTGGTGCCTTCCTTGATGTGTGGCTGGCCAGGAGGGACCTCACTTCGGACAGAAACTTACGTGGGGCTAGGTGAGGGGCTCTGTGTCCCCCTGAGGGCCGGCCTTAGAATATTCACTGACTCCCAAATGTGGATTTCAAAACTGGAAGCTCCACATGGGGGCTTGGACTGAGTTCTCTTCATGAATTATTTGCTGGTCTTCAAGTTTTAAATAAAATTTTGTGAGTTGTCTAATATCTAAATCAGAGCAATTTCCCCTCAAATTTATTTTTATATTAAAAACGTAATATGTGTAATACATACTATCATTATTTATATTATATGTTATATATCATTTGCTTATTTTAGAAAGTTTGGGAAATGCAAAAAATGAAGGCCTTCCAGAAATTAAATACTACTAGTGCAGTTTGGTACATTTTTTCTAATCGTTTTTTGTTCCTAAACATATTTTATAAATTTAATTCATACATTGTTAATTGAAGATACACATTTTGACAATTGAGTTACACTGTGAACTTTTTTCCATGTTGGTATGTATTTTTTAAAAATGAGTTGTAAAGATGACTGCAGTATATGTGATATGCTTCCCCTACTTCTTTCTTGTCAGACATTAGGGACAGCTGTTTGTTTCAGGACACTTTGCCTAAGGTTCTTCTGTGTTTAAAGACATGTTCTTTTATGAAAACTTGGCTTGGGCACATTCTGCTTTAAAACTCTTGAAAGTGACAGTGATTTGAAAAATTATTTTTATTAATGAATGGATTTTAGTGGGCTTTTGAGTTCACATATTTTCGTGAAAAACTGTTGAAAAAAGAATTTCATGGTTTGGAAAGATAAACTGAAAGAAGTTAGGGCATCAGAGGAGGAAATACAGATTGCCTTCCAGACCATTTCCTCATTTGGGTGGGACTTCTGATAAATGTATTATCTATTTACACAGTTTTGGCTGCTATAGAAAATTGCACATTTCCCTCAGGTTTGCTATGAGAGAGATGTCGACATCCATAATGTCAAAATACTCAAAACATCATTTATTAAGCAAGTAGCTTCAAGAGAAAGCTATAGTAGAGCTAGATTGTCCATCGGCTGTGAAGCAAGGTGGTGGTAGCTGCCAAAGCTGTGGCTTCAGCCTGACCTGGGCCAGACTTGGGGACAGGAGGAGTGATGACAGCAGCTAACAGATCAAGGTTACTGTTCATAGTGCTTCAGATATGTTAGCTTGTTTGTCTCAGCTATCCTGTAAGGCAGGCCCTAACCTACCTGTATTTTAAAAAGGCAAAGGAAGGAACAGGTTCAAAGATAAATTACCCACATCAGGGGTTGAACTTGGGCACTCTGGCTTTAGGGACTGTGCGCCTGATTATTTGCCTTTATTGACTGTCTGAGCTGTAAGGGTTCTCAGTCTGGAGGGTCTGGAGAGTTCCATTTATCCAGCATGTGCCAAGAGAGGACAGATCTGGGTTTCCTTTCCCCATGTCATTGCTCTTTGCGTTTCCTTGTCTTGTTTGTGCTCTCTTGTGAATTTTCCCTGTGTACCAGCAGAGCATTGAAAGAGAAGATAAATTTTGATTCAGCTTGGTTCAGTGTGTGATGAGACTACTTACTGCACAGCTGTGAATTTCTAGAGACTTAGAAAGTGAAAGGCTTTGCCTGCCCTAGAACTTGCTCTTAGAAGCCAGGAGAATAGTCAGGAAGTGTGATTAATGCAGCAGGTGTGCAGGAGGAAGAGGGTGTATTTCAGGTGTGAACAGGAGCTCAGGCTGAGCACAGATGGTCGAGCAACACTCACCTAAATAGGAGATGGGCTTTACCGTAGCCCACAGGTTGCCCTCTGCTGTGCACCTGGCAGGTACTTTTTATAGACCTTGTTGGCATGTTCTGCAGTCACGTTGAAAACATGTAAGCAGACAGGAGAATAAATGGAGTTTTCAGGGTTTGAGTGCACAGTAATATGTCTAGTGGCTATGGGCCTCTTTTGCCCAGTGAAATTTTAGGGAGAATCTCCAAGGCATGGAATAAAAAAAATAGGGCAGCTGTGGTTGCAGTCTAGAGGGATCTTGGTGGGATGCCTGATCACAGCACACCCTGGTCTCCTCGGAGGCTTTTCAGAACAATCCAAGCTCCGAAAGAGCCCTACTCATTCATCTCATGGATGTGGTAACCGTGGTGCGGGCAGAAGGGTGACTCAGGCAAGGTTACAGAGCTGGCCTTTCCGTCTGACCATGGCACACACGGCCTGAGCCCTATGCCTGTTTGAGGTCCTCGGTGTTGTCCTTGACTTGTGTCCTGCAGTCCAGTCAGCCAGCAGCTTCTACTTATTCTAAGCGACTCTGTACAATATTGTCTAACACACACTTGTGTCCTTTCGCTCTTGCTATCACCACCCTAGTCCAGGTCTGTCACTTCCAGTTTAGATAGTGAGGGCCCTTGGGTGAATAAAGAGGGGCTGGATTGGGGCAGAGAGGATAACTGCTGTTTTTGAAGTTCTGATCAAATCCTCTCTGAGCAGAAATCTTCATGGCTCCCATCCGGAAGGCCCTGAGTATTTGGCCTATTGGGGCTGCTACAGCCTGGCTTCGACCTGCTGCTTCTCCTGCCACTCCTAAGCCACCATGCACTGGGAGTGCTGGACAGCACACTGGAGGCACGGAATTGAAGGCTTTCTGTACTGCAAGATTCTGCTCGTGTGCTGCCCTGTGTGCCCCATTCTCAGTCCTGTGTCCTGGAAGGGCCTCCCAGCCCCCACCTTGGGCCATACTCCTCATCCCACCCACATTCCTCAGACCACCACTTTTCCTGGGTTGATTCTCCTCTTTCTCAAACTTCACCACTCCCTGGGCCTCCAAGTTTACTGGTTCTCAGCTGGAGCAACTGTTCTGGTAGCTAAAATAGTGAAATACTCCCACACTAGTTGGCAAACAGCTGCTCTCCTAAGTGCTCCAGCTCTAATTCAGAAGCCGGAGGGTTCACACTTTGCACAGAAGAGTTTCTGATCCCTGTCCTGGTGGCTTGGCCTATATGTTTTCAGATTAGTTGCTGCCTGCCCATACTGGTTCTTACATACTTTGACTACATCCCTGCTTTGTGTACATTATGTCCTTTTCAGGTATGTGTGTCTTGCTTTCTCACACAATCACCTCAAGCACACTTAGCATCTGGGCATGTAGGAGACCTAGCTATTGTCCTCTCTTGGTTTCGGCAGCTTTTAACACAGGGTCTAGTAAGCTCTTCATATAGTTTGATGATTGGTAGAGAGTAGAAGATATTCAGTTGGTCAGATGTTCATAGAAAGGGCCCTTGACAATAACATGCATTGTAATGTTCAGGTTTGTCTATTCTGTGCAAAGCTTAGCCCCGATAGCTACAATTAAGGGATTGAAAATGTCTAGAACAAAACCTTTGTCTTCACTGGTGTGAGCTTTGTATTTAGGAATATGTTTGAGGGATTTCTTTCCATGTAGTTTCCGTTACACTGAGAAGCAGGTGACTGTGGGCTTTGCAGGATGTGGGAAGGGAGATTAGGGTCAAATTCTAGATAATCTTACATAACTGTACCATGGTCGTCTTTACCTGGTATTTGTACTTTTAAAACTGTACCTTGTGTGCCCGTAGTGAAATGGGGAAATAGTCTTTTGTTCCTTGTGTAGGACAGTAGTAACTGTGCCTCAGGCCAGCTTCTGAGGTGTCCCAGCATGTGGAGCAGGCAGGACCTTGTCGTTCAAGTAGTCCACCAGGCACCTCATAGGACAAAACTGAATCTGGCAGTGCGGCTAAGCAGCCCACAGGTCATAGGTCAGACTCCGAACACATCACCAATCTGTTTTTCTCTCCTTTTGTGAGTCCAGGATAAGTCTGATGATGCCACGACCTCTCTAGAATGCAGCCAAGGTGAAGGTCCCTGACCTGTGGGGGAGTGAGGCTCTGAGGTCGCCATGATACATCATCACAGGTGAGGCCAGCCCATGGCAGGGCCTGGCGTGACCCATGGCCCTGATGCTCCTTCCTGTGAAGGAGTGGGCCCAGGCCATCTGGCTTTTCACATGTGGCCAGAGACAGTCACTGGCAGAGCCCTGGCTTCCCTGCCCATCTCTTTCCATCACTGGGTGGAACATCTTCGCACCTCTCTTGTTGTGTCCCTCCCTGACGTCGGGTCTGTTTCAGCGGACTTTGGCAGGCGCTGCGATTCTGCCCAATAGGTGCAGTGGGCTGTGCACTGTGCCTCGGTTAGCAACTGCTTATTGTTGCCCAAGAGACTGAACTCATGGCAGCTCTAGCTGGGAGGGCTACCAGAGAAGCTGTAGGTGGCGCTCAGGAGACAAGGAGGTGGTCTCCAAAATGGGGTGTGCTTACCCTGGGAGAGCAGATAGGCCATCTATGAGGGGAGGGTGGAAATACTAAATCTTGTATAGATATTTCTTACCTTCTTTTAAATTTGTGTTTCTGTTTTTTTCATGTTCAGAAAATATTTGCAGGGTGTACATGTATAGATCTTACGAATGAAAACATTCACATATTAGGGATATATTTATTACTGATAGAATGTATAATGACAGGTTTAAGGAACCAGAAAATTAACTCCTTATTTACCTTCAGTGTGGGAAGAAACCTCTGAATGCCATTTTTTTCAAAAGAAGATGACTCAATTTGTCAGTTAAAGGGGAATAGAAACTGGAACTGCTCTCTGCAACTAGCTTGTAGCTTTGTCAGATTGGGTCTCTAATGTCAGGAGAGTCACTAAAATTAAGCGTGGACATGGTGGCGCACGCCTGTAATCCCAGTACTTGAGAGGCAGAGGCAGGAGGATTGCTGTGAGTTTGAGGCCAGCCTGGGCTACACAGTGAGTTCAAGCCCAGCCTGAACTAGTGTGAGCCTGTCTCAAAATACAAAATAAAATTGAGCATGTTTTGATTTTGGTCCCACAACTTGACAGTGTAGAAGCATCCATAGGAAAGCTGTCTTATTTTTTTCTTTTGTTCCCTACGGTATCTCACAAGGTTGGAGCCGTGCTTGGCATACAATGTGTACTCGCTAACTGAACTAACTGAATATGTGAGCCTTTTTCTTGATGACAATTAAATGTCATGCTGGGTTGGCTGCCTCAAGTTAATATTTAAGTTGGCTCCCTTTGTTTGATGCATTGAGCATTTGGCATGATACAGCATATGTACTGCTTGGTTTTACTGTCCCACAAATGATTTGCTACATGTAGAGTGGAAAACCTGCTGGGTCCTTGGGTGTGTCATTGGAATGCAAGAATATTTGGGATTTGCTTTAAAATTAGTTTTATACAGTGGTTCTAGTAGAACAGTGTTAGCAGAAGGTTGATCATGATTGAAGCCGAAGCTGGGGTAAGGGTACATGGTAGTTTAATTATGCTATATCTACCAGTAAGTAGATTTGGAAATTTTCATAATAGACATTTAAACAAATCATACAGGGACTGTGGAGACCCCAAACTAGTGTCATCTTTTCCAAGCAGTAACAGCCAAGCCAGATGACTGCTTTTTCTTTCTCTCCTTAAATTTTCTAACCTGCATCTTGTTAGATTTGTTTTGTTCTTAGCTTCCCCAGGACCAGAAGCCTCTCCTGATAGTTACTTGAACTTTCTGTGTAATTTTAGCTTATGTCCCATGGCGTCACCAGCACGACTCTTGTCCCTCACAATACAATGAGCAAACTCCTGGTCACCCTTTCCTGTATTTCACGTGTTGCTCCCTCCAGCACCGCTGAGATCTTCTGTCAGGACATTGGGTTCCCATGTTCTTTAAAGGGTCTGTCCGCTCCTGAGGAACCTGGCTGCACATGCACACTTTGCAGGTTCCATTGATCTCTGCTGTTTGAACTAACTACAGCTAAGCAACCTGCAGAAATCTGAAAACTCAAGTGGCCTCCAAGCTTGAGAGAAGCTGGTCTCTTCTGGGTAGAAGTCTGTCTTTGTATTCTGTCTGTTGCCTACATCTGTTCTGCTAAGCAGGTTCTCTGGTGTAGCAGTCATTCTGAAACCTTGATCTATTTTTAGAGGTGCAGTAACCCTACCCAACCTTATGTCCTCTTCAGCCTTCTTATCCAGGTCACTGATATTTGATAGTGGCGACCTCTGTGAGACACTGGGCCATGTGGGCTTCTTGAGGACAAGGACAGTGTCTTTTCTTCTATGTCTCCCACACCAGCCTAGGCCCCATTGAGGACCTGGGGCAGTGGATGTCTGTAAACTGAAAATACTGGGTGAGAAAAAAACCTTTAGCCACTGCTCCATAGCCTGCTTACAGAGTGCTGTGCAGAGAGAAATGGTCTCAGCCTCTACATTTGATGCTGCTGGTCTCTGACCCACTGCTGCCCCTGCCTGCTGCTGCCTGGCCTGCCTCCCTCTTCCCAGCACGGTCTGGCTTTTGCGGCTGTCTCCCTACCCCCACCTGTTTCTGCCTGTTTAGGGTTGGCCTGGTTCCATGCTCAGCTGTCTGCACAGCTCTCTTGCAGCCTGCAGCCCAAACATAGTGTTTTCTCCTTCCTCCAGGTGCCGGGAGCACCAGGCCTCTCCATTTACTTCCTCTGGGGTTATCACCATCTGTCTTGTGTGGTTGCATTAACTCTTGCAGGTGTGTTTGTCTTCACTCATCTCCCAGACATGTTAAGGATGGAGAAAACATTGCCCACGCTTTACCCTCATGGGGAGTTTTCTGTTTGCAAAGGACTAGGTGGGGTTTTTAATGCTCTGCAATTTTCAGTGTGTTCTTTATTTGCAGTGAGATCCCTTTTCAAAGGGAGTTGAGAGAAAGTTGCGCATGTAACTAGTCATGTGATTTCAGGGAGGGGTTTATATCCCATCTGTCATTCTTAATAAGGATGGGTTGCTATCCTAAATCCTTTGTGAAGCAGTAGGGAAATACATAAGTACTAGAGGAAATTAACTGACCTGACCCAGTTACATCTTCATTTAGAGAAATATTTAAAAATGCATGTTGATGTGGCAATTTTCATATTCTGTATTTACCACAATAAAAGGGGAAATATAGCAAAAAATAAAGAATAAATAAAGGGCACAATAAAAGATAATAGGAAGTAGGGAGATGAATCTCAGGTGGGAAGGGGATGAAGAGAAGGAGGAAGGGAAAGGAGAAGAGAGAAAGGGGATAAAAATAGGAATTAAGATGTGTTATGCATAGGTACCAGCTTCACACAAGGAATGCAAACATGTGCTAATAAAAATATAAAAAATAATAAAATGGTAATAGCAATGATAGTGAACACCTACGTAGGCTTACTGCATAGAATTAATGGGTTTGGACACTGATTCTTTTCTTTGCATGTGCTCTGACCTGGGGTTTCTGGTGATTTAGTGCCAGGATCTTCTGGCTGTCGTTTGCTTTCTCTCAGAATCTTACTGATGCCATCATGGTGTTCCTACAGAAGAGGGTGTGGGTCTCCTCTGTCACTCCCCTTTCTTTAACCTCTCTGAAACCCGCACATGCGCAGGACTGGCTCTAGAGTGTGCAGCTCATCACTGACAGCCAGAACCTGGAATGGAATCTTTGTGCATTTGAGTCTAGGATTCTTTCTGTGTTTCTGTTCTATTTCCGTAGCTGCCACTGGAAGATGCTGGTTTTGTACAAGTGCTGAAGAGCAATCCAGCACTTAGGTCCCTTCCCTGTGTGCAATTTCTCAAACAAATGGACCTTACTGCCCTTCTGGAGGCCCTCAGGGGAGAAGCATTCCTGCCTACCTGGGGTCAGGCCTGGCTGTGGCAAGAGGACGTGGGTCTCCTTTCCTATTAGGTGTTCTGTCCTTCTCTCCAAGGGGCCTCTTGCTCTAGGGTTTATTTTGTGGTTTATTCCTGTCCAGTAAGGTAGTGTGTGTTCTTCTGCAATATTTTACTGGCAAAGGAAATTGTATTTCACTGTTTAGCTATTACAGTAGCAGGCCCTACTTGTCTTGCCTAATACTTTTAAACAGTGTTGTCATGTTCGTCGGCATGCAGGCTTATCGACATAATTGTGGCTCTTCTCAGTGTCTGCAACTGAAATAACATATCCTATTAGATCCAGTTTACGATGGGAAGGTAGAAGCCTATTCTATAGTGCTTCTTGCGGGAGAGTCAGGTCAGTCCAACAAACAGGTGTTCTTGTCTCTATCAGCAGAATCCAAGCTCACTGACTGAGCTTGTTCAGTCTGAACTTGGTCCCTTCTCCAGTTCTGATCAGGAAATGTCCCTGCCTTGTCATGACATATAGACAGAAGTCATGGAGCAGCATTAAAGGAATATTTGAAGTCAAATGGAATAATCTGACTTCTTTTAGGAATTGTTGTTTTAGTACTTTCCCTCTTAAATACGCCTCACCAAAATTTCCTGACCTGTGCAGAGGCTTTTATATTACCTGGATATCTTCACCAGGGATGTCCAGACTATAGTTACCATTTCTCAGATGGATGTCCATGACATACCTTCTTCCTATCTGTGCATAAGAGAGAAGGGAGGGGAGAGATATGGTTCATGTATGTATTTGTTTGCTCTGGAGAATGTTGAGCAGGTCCTGTTGCCAGCGTTCCTTACATCTCAGAGAGCCACCCACCGGTGGTCTCAGTGTTTTGGGAGCACTCTTGCCAGATTCCTCACCTGGCATTCCAGCTCCCGTGCTAGAAGAAACCTGGGTGTTTCTCTGGTATGGAGGAATCTGTGTCTGTGATAGAAAACTCGCCTATGGCTGTGAATGACCAGCCAGGTGTGGTGCTCTGGGCCTAAGCCCTTCTCGTGCTTGCTGCTCTACTTGAGAAAGGTGCTGGTTGGATCCCTTCCCCTCCCGTGGAAAACCTTGACTTAGTTTAAACTGACCAGTAGTCATAGGTCAAAATGTGTACGTAGATATCTTATTGCGAGAAAAGAGGACCCTTATCCCTAGCATTGACAGTGTTCTTGGGATGGAGTTATACATAAGTGAGACAGTTTAAGAAATATCAATATGGAAAGGGGGCAAGACAATATTTTACGTAGCTTTTAAATCATTGTCTGCCAATTCCTCCCACCTTGCAGCGTGCTATTTACTCCCTTCTAGTACATGGAGAAGGAGCAGCTCTGTGCAGGTGAGAAGGGTAGAGGAAGGATAATCCTGAAGTTTGAGAGTGCTTTAAATGCCCCCTTCCTCTCTGAAGAATCACTGTTCTATTAATACACCCTGCAGCAGCTTGCAGTAGATAAATGGTCAGGATCACAGAGGGTCATTCATGACTCAGTAAGTATTCATGAAGTACCTGTTTTAGACTGGGCACTATGTTAAGCACCAAGGGCAGGAGGTAGGAGAAATAGCTACATAGGTACTAAGGCTCACACTCATCATAGGTATGAAGTAGGAGTAGCCAAGTACCATACAGCGAGTGCAAATAAAGTGTTTCTGGAAGTCTGCAGAAGGGTTGTTTCTCAGTGGGGTGGTCATATAAGAAAGTAATTTTTATTAGAGAAAGTAGCTTCTGGCACAGGGCTGCTGAAAGAGGATTGTAGGTGACGGAGACAGTGGGGGGAGGGGAAATGAGGACAGGACATGAGTCATAGGGAAGCACTTCTTAAGGGGGACAGAAATGACGGGTGCAGAGGAGGGACTGAGGCAGCTGCCCGTTGACACCCGCCCCATGCTGTACCCAGCATAACCAGCAGGGTAGCCTGCCCAGAGAAATGCAGTGTGACTCTGGCAGCTCTCTCTTGCGCTCGAAGGAAGGCTTTCAGGACCCTGGAAAGCGGGGCTAGCGGCTCACAAACCACCTTCCGGCCTCCTCTGCCCCATCCCTCACTGCTCCCTAGTTCATTCTCCCAGGCTTAGAACTCTCAGTCCTCCAATTTCTCATCTTCTTCATTTATGTCTACTTAGTTATCAAACCCTGACGTTTTCCTAAGGGATTTGAAATTTTTATTGTACCAAAATATATCTAACATGAACTTGGCCGTTTTAACCATTTTTAAGTGTACAGTTACGCAATGGTTAAGTGTACAGTTACGCTCACAGAGTTGGTCATGATTACCGCTATCTAGTTCCAGAAGTTTCCATCATCCCAAGCAGAAACTCTGTACCCATTGGGTAATAACTCTGATACCTCCTTACCCAGTGCCAGCCCCTGGTAACCTTTGTTCTCCTTTCTATGAAGTTGCTGGCCTAGCTATCTTATATAATTGGGATCACACCATATTTGTCCTTTCACCTGGTTTATTTCATTTAGTATTGTTTTTGAGGTTCACCCATGTCACTCATGCTGTGATATTTATCAAAATTTTATTCCTTTGACAGGCTGAAAACTATTCCACTGTAGGTATGTACTACATTTATTCTTTCATCTGTTGATGGGCATATGCTTTCATATCTTGGCTTTTAAAAACACTATATTGCGGCTTTTTGCTGTCATCAGCATGGACTTCTACCTCTGCCCGGCCTTAAATCACCAGAAACATGCCCCAGTACTTGGCTGTCGAAGTCCATGGGTGTTGGCTTTAGACCTGGGTTCTAGTCCTTTTTTATACAGAGGAGGAGCACGACAGTTAACTCCTAAGCACAGCACCTTGCTCTTTAAATTGAAGGCAGTTACAACCTTACACAGAAATAAAGGCTACTCCGAGGGCTACCATTAGTCACATGTGTAATTGCTTAACCAGAAGCGGCTTAAGGAAATTGTGGCTCAACTGATTTCCCTGAACACCTTTCTTCTCTTCCCCCCTCCAATTTAACTCTCATTTGTTCCAGATTAATGTGCCAACAAATCTTAGCACTGGAGTAGGGATAGCTTTTGTGATCTTGTTTCTGTTCTTATGGCGTGAAGCATAGTTCATTTTCTTCTACTACACTCATCCTTTGAGGATCAGCTGCCCATGTGCCCACCCCTTGCAGAATTCCATCTGCACTTACTCCTGCTTTGCTGTGCACTCTTATGTCTGCACATTTACATTATGTGTTTTACATCCAAACCTCAGAAGTCTGCAGATTTTCCTCCGTTTGTGTTCAGACCTAAATAAGAAATAATTCTTGGGCTGGGGATTTAGCTCAGCGGCAAAGCGCCTGCCTGGCAAACGCAAGGTCGTGAGTTCGGTTCCTGGTACCGGAGAAAAACCAAAAAAAAAAAAAAAGAAATAATTCTTACGCCCTAATAGAAGGGTAAGGTTCCCCCATACTCTCACTCCTTGTATTTAAGCCTCAATAAGGCCCTCATTTTATGGGCTGTGCTTTCTTTGAAAGTACTTAGTCCTAAAACCATCTCTGCCAATCCTAGTCTTGTCTCCTTGTAAAGCTTCAATAACCGAATTTGACTTTTTCTAAGGAAAAAAAGTAGCACTAGCTGAGTAATTATTTCCTAGGACTTGACCTTACAAAAGCAAGTGTTAGATATTGTTATAAAAAATCTTTAAAAATCAGATTAAAAAGCAAAAATATATGAGGTTTAATTTTACAAATGTGGAACCACAGGACAAAATTTTTTCCTATACTGATATTCAAATATGCTGTTATGGATTTAGGATTTTTTTGTAATAGATGCATACATGGTTTTTAAAAAATGCTTCAACTTAATTTAAGTGGAAGAGAAAAACGTGAAGATGCCTCGTAGAAACCTGTTAGGTGCTTCAAAGTAGCTTTAAAGATGCCTAAGACCTTGTTTGAAAATGCATGGTCAAATGAAATAAAATTAGAATAAAATGTTAATGGAATAACATTAATAAATCATAAAATAATAAATAGTAATAAAATGTTACTGAACTGTGAGTTAATTTGTTTGTTTTGGTTTTTTGAGAAAGGGTCTCACTTTGTAGTATAGGCTGGCCTTAAACTCACTATGTAGCCCAGGCTGGCCTTGAACTCATGGTGATCCTACTTCAGCTTCCTGAGTGCTGGAATCACAGATACATGCCATCATGCTCAACTGTGAATTTAAAAACATAGTATGTTTAAAGTAATTTATTTTGTCATGTTGCTTAAATATATATGGAGTGTAAGGAATACAGAAAATACTATAAGTAAATATTTGATCATCTCATCTTTAAAAATTTATCTTTCAAGTGGCATCTTTGGTGGGGGGTGTAAATGATAATTGGGGCCTGTGGCCAGTGGAAGAATGAAATATGGCTCTGAGCTTATTGGCTAAAAATTAGCATAGCTTTATACTTATGTTTAAAAGCTTTGTGTCCCCTCCTTTCTGTGACAACTTTAGGAAGGGTAGGCAGGGAGTGGCGTAAGTACTGAATAGAGGTATTCAACTTGAATATTTTATGAAATCAAATTTATAAATGCAGGACATCTGTGTTTTGATTCTCCTTTTCAAATCTGTGGAAATTGAATTGGTAATCTGTAGGATCACTTTAATGAAAATGAAAAACCCATTGGCTTAAGGTTCATTACACTTAGTTGAGAAAAAAGCCTCAAGGCAGTGGATGGTAATAATTAATTCTCTGCAGAACCACTTGCTTATTTGTACATGGGATCCCAAAGTTACCCAAATGGTCTTTCCCCTTCTTGTGTTGCGAGTGGGATGGGCCAGGGGCAGTGACCATAGTCATGGATTCCAGTGAGGAATGGGTTTGGACAACGGCCTCTGCCTTCCTCTCTGAGAGACTTTGGCATCTCTTTGTAACTTATGTACATCCTTCCCTCCCTCGGGACAGCCTAACTGCTCTTTTGGTTCAAGAGGCGATGGCTTAAGCAAATCTAGTGTTAGGTAATTTGCCAGCCAAGGTTAAGGAGCACGAATCCGACAGTTTTGGAGTGGCAGAGTGAAAGAACAGCAAGTGGCCTGGCTGCTGCTCTCTTGTTCCTCCCAGGGGTTCAAACTGTGCCCAGCCAGTGCTGGACAAAAAGGGTGCTTTCAGCCTTCTGTAAATAGCCCATTGTACAAGGGGAGGAGGTGGAACAAGGAATGGCAGCATCTTGCCAGCTTGGCTTGCTGCATTAAGGAAAGATGTCAGGATTTCTTAATTTGCTGGTGCCAGGGCAAGGGCGCTATTTATGTGGGTTTGTTTGAGGTCTGCATTCTTAGTGAAACATTCCATCAGACTGCTATTATTTAGCTGGATGAAAGATTGAGGAACTTCAGAAGGAGAAAATCATCCAGATCACCTGTTTTATGGTTTGTAAATGACAAGAAGAAAATAAAATGCTAGTGTAAGTAAAAGTTTGCAGAATTTCAGGAGTGTGTGTGTGTGTGTGTGTGTGTATGTGTGTGTGTGGTTAGAGAATGATGCCCTTGTGAGTCTCCTCTTTCAGCCACTTTTTTCATAACGTAAACATAGTGGCAAGAGGTGTGAGCTGTGAACCCACATGTGCAGGGCCCTGGGAGCTAGGATAAATGCTAGCATTTATGTGCATTGAGAGTTTAGATGGATCTCAGGTGTAGATCTCACAAAACCATGGAGTGTTGCTTCTGGAAAGACCCTCAGAACCAGCTCTTGTGGTTCCTAATCTGGGGTGTCCTGAATGGGCCTTGCTCAGGTAACTATATGGATATTTGTAATAGATAAGGTCAGTGGCCCAGCAGAGGTCATTCATGGAGATTGGATTTAGACTCAGGATGGCACCCTGTTCCTGACAGACATCTTGAAGAAGGCTTTTAAATCCCTGGCTTCCTTTTTATCATTTTACTATTGTGATGTACCAGTAAGGGGCAAGACATGAAAATCCCAAACCCTAAGGAAATGCTGGTTGTAGGCAAGGATTCCTGTTTCCTGGAGGTTGAGCCATCCAGTTTCTATTACCCCCACCCTGCTACCTCTACTTCTACTCGCATCTATTTAAAGGCATCTTCTGCTCACTCTGGTTCTTTATGCTGGGTTTGTGCCAGATGTCCCTGATTATTGTTACGTTCCTATCATGCTGCGATTTGAGATTCCAGCTTCATAGGCAATTCCAGGGACCCAGCTGAGCAAACACTTTTTGTAAGTGGCGGGAGGAAGGTGCATAGGAGTAAGTGTAGAGGAAGGAGAAGTTGGCTGTCAGTAGACTTGTCTGTTTTCTGTGGAGAAATACTGGCTTCCTAAGCCTTTAAGCCAACTGAATCATATTCTTAGCAACAGCAGCGTGATTTATGTGCCTCGGGTATTTACTTCCTTAGATGATGATATGGAAATTTTTTGAAAAAATTTTAAAAATCCAATAGAACACCACTGAAATATGGACAAACCTGTCACTGAGTTTTAACCATTTATTAGCAAGTACATCAATCTTACAGCTTCTTGGAGAGTTGTTAGGACTGAATCTTAAAACATGACATTTATGTTCACATATACCCAGTAAAGGTTAATCTGTCCAGTTTTCTTTGTAGGTCTGCCTCCATTTTTAAATAGCCGGATACCCTTTCCTTAACAGCAGCTAAACAGAAGGAAAAAGATTTATAAATCTGTCCATTTCATGCTGAAGAGTTTTGTTCTTTACTTAGCTCTAAATGAGGCACTTTCTTAGTTCTCTGTGCATAGACTGTATTTTCCTATGAAGGGCATTAACCAGTTTGCTCAGTGAAATTGGATTGCAGCTTGTTACCTGGCTGCCAGCTAAGAGGCAAGGATGAAACTGTCATAGCTTGTCATTATCACCGCTAAATATAAGAATTTGGCTGAATTTAAGTGCTTGGCATTATAGATTCACATCTAATAAAATGCTCTTGCATGCATGCTTTTAAGTTTATAATTTTCTGAGGTTTTTCAGTTTTTCCCCTAAACTTTGTTAGCATGATGCAGCTCATAGTTTCGCTGATCCTGCTTAGCATAAACACATTAACCCCCTGTGTATGATTGTATTTGTTTAGAGAGGAATTATTTGTCTTTTTTCACTCAGGGGTGTGATTCTATTGAACAACCTCTATCAATTCAATCTAGATTTTATGAAAACTACTTCTGGGACATTGGTAAAAGAAGAGAGAAGGGAAAGGTGTGTATGTAAGAGGTGGGTATTCCTGTTCACACCTGGAGTGTTGCAGGATAGTAAGACAGCAAGAAGGTGGAGTGATTTGAGGGCAGGGCAAGTTGGCACATTAGATTTTTAAGGTCGTTTTATTTGTAGAGTTGCAGGACGTGTGCAGTCTCACTGCTCAGTGCCAAGAAGACCTAGACTTGATTTGCCTGCTCATCCTTGAAGTCTCCCGCTGATGCCTGGCAGGCTTTGCCTGTTTAATTTCATATCTGTGCGTCTAGATGGTTAGCCCATTGAAAGTTAGACCCTGTCATTAGCACTGCTACCTGTCCAGCTTCTAGGACAGTGCCTGGCAGACAGTAGGCACTCAAATATGCAAAGTGACAGAAATAGCTCAATTCCTATGAATTCATTTAGAATAAATCTGCTGTGAATGTACTCTTGGCAGTCTCTTTCTTTCTGGGTATGCCTCATGTTGGTTAGACATCATACCCAATGCGCTATCCTTCCTTTAGTGATTTTAAAATGTGCCCATTGTTTCTTCCTACTGGGAAGCTGAGCAAAAAGAAAACAGTGTCTGTTTGCAGAACTGGTGCTGGTAGCACTGGTGCCGGTCCCTGCCCATGGGTGGAGCAGTGGGGTGACTCTGCTCCCAGCTCCTCATTGGCCCATCCTCCACCCTCTGTTCTCCTGAGAAGTCAAGTATGGATTTTGTCTGCTAGTTACCTTTAGCCCAGTGGGCAGCAGTGTAGGACTCAGCATGTGACTAATGCCCTAAAAGACCTTGGCAGGCCGGGTAAGCTCTGGCTGAGCTTCTCTAGCCCCTGCCCCACCCCCAGCTTCACTGCCCTTTTTTCTTTCTTCAGTGGCGTGTCACCTAGCAGTCAGCTGTCGGTGGCACAGATGGTGAGTGGTTTTGTAAGTGCTGATTCTTTCTGTCTAGAATTATAACCTGAAGATATTTACTTATCTGTTCTGTGTTGTCATGTAATACCTTGATATTCTGTGTGTGTGTGTGTGTGTGTGTGTGTGTTGTAGGTGTGACTGTGAGTAAGCAAGTGTGTATTCTTTTTGTTGTTGTTTTTTTCTGGTACCGGGGATCGAACTCACAACCTTGCGCTTGCCAGGCAGGCGCTGTGCCGCTGAGCTAAATCCCCAGCCCCTAAATGTGTATTCTTAACCCAGAGCTGTGGTAGCACAAGACTGAATGATCTGGGCAAATGGATTTTGTTGGGACTTGTGCTATTACTGGTCAGTAAAAATAGCCCAACATGCTGCTACTCTGTGGGAAAAGATATATATATATATATATATATATATATATATATATATATACACACACACACACATTATAGACTTAAATTTAAATGCAAGATTTCTACTCTAAAAAAAGAAAAAAAATCTTCTCAGTTTTGTGACTTAGCTGTTAAAAAGCTTATATAGTAAGTAGCTCACAAATACCATCTGAACTTACACTGTGAGTGCTTGTTGCATTGCTGAGGAGCATTTGAGAAGTCTGTCAGCTCACTTGTGTTATTTCCTTACCTTTGCTACCAAAATTTAGAGCAGTTGTTCATCAGTAACTTTTAATTTAGGATTATCCCTAGTACCTGTAGTGCATATTTAATTTTAGACTAGTCTATATGTAAATTCTAACATTGAATTTGGGGCTTTGATATTTATCAAGTTATTCATCTAATTTGGCTTTGTGTTTTGGCTTCTTGATTTTATTTGTAAACTGTAGGCATCATTTTTTTTTTACCTGAGTAACTGACGGTTCTGCACTCAGGATGAATCACAAGAGCACTGGTAGAGGAAATCATAACAATATCTAACGTTTATATTGAGCACTTACTGGTGTGTGGCACCATCCAGAAGTCTTTATGTGAATCATTTAGTGTTCGCAAAACCCAGGGAGATGGATATTGCTTTCATCTCCATTTATAGATGAGGAGACAGGTACAGGGAGGTAAAGTAATTTGTGCAGCTAATAAGCTGGAAAGCAGGATTTGATTCCAGAACTAGAATCTTAGTTACTATTTTGTACCTTTTCTCAAACGTTACAGTAAAATTTCTCTCTGGATATTTGATACTTGGTTTAAAGGTGATGCACACCAATTTATTCATTTATGTTGAATATAACATCTTGGGAAATAGTTTAAAAATGATCTAATCATAATAGTCGCCTGTGGTTTCCTTGCATTTATATGTCACCTTTGAAAAGCACCGGGAAAGTGAGGGAAGTGTTGAAATTTGGCTTGGTCTGTTTTACCAGTTGGAGGACCTGTTCTGAGATCTCTTGGAAGAAACAGAAACTGATGGTTCTTAGTGGCTCAGGCTTATTTGTTCCTCCTCAGCTGTGTCTCCACTACCCTTGGTAATGAGAATTGAGTGTATTTGATTAGGTAGAGAGAACGGAGATGCTGTCAGGGAAGAGAGTAGGAGCATGTACCACTTACTGAGCATTTTATGACAAGCATCCTCTTTGAGTAAAATCTTTTTAATGTAACTAATGAAAGCAAGATGATCGTTGTTTTCCTTTTTTTATATACAAGATAATGGAGAAATAGAACAAAAGTGAATTCCTGAAGGTGTTTCTTAGAAAAATGAAATTTGATAGCCAGAAAAGGACCTGGACCCTGAGGCTGTAGATTTAATGCCTTGATTGGTCAGCCAGCCATACAGAGTTAGGTGGTCACGCTTTGGGAATTCTGGAGAGGAGTTCTGCCGCCCGGGATGAAAGTGACATCTTTCTCTTCTGACAGAACCCACCCCCAGGCATCATCAGGACGGGACCATGCAAGCCCACGAGTTACTCCAGTACTTTCGACTGCCAGAGCTGGTTGACCTTCGGCAGTACATGCGCACACTTCCTACCAACACACTGATGGGCTTCGGAGCTTTTGCTGCGCTCACCACTTTCTGGTATGCCACAAGGCCCAAGGCCCTGAAGCCACCATGTGACCTCTCCATGCAGTCAGTGGAAGTGGCGGTAAGTGGGTGCCCCAGCCTGCATCCCAAATTTCCTCTGCATTTCCTCTGATTAGCATAGCCCTGTTGAAGGTGATATTGATCAAGGTCATAATCACAACCAAGTATTTGTGGGGAAACTTTGTAAACATCAGTGTGCTCAACAAACAGAAGTAGAAGCCAAAATATAGGGCACAGAGACAGAAGAGGCCAAGTAAGTCTGTTGTGCCGTCATAGTCACCAGAATATTATACCGGAAAGCACCATGAGCTTCTCCCTTGCGCTAGGCTCTGTGGTGGCACAGAGGATTCACCAGTGGAAAAGACAGCACAGAGTCCCAGTCCTCACAGATGTGATATTAAGTAAGAAAGAGAATCACCAAATGTTGTAGGATGAAGAATTACATTTGTGGCACATAGGATAGTTAAAAATCACTGTCGAACTGCTGAAACGACTCTGGGATGTCACAACAGATAAGCCAAGGGTAGGAACTTTCCAGAGTAATGTAGCTATAGCACTTGGGACAGGAAGCAGAGAAACAAGAACATTCAAAAGGCATCTTAGCTTTAATTGTTGAGTGTCATGGTTACATATGACTTGGGAAGAATGAAGATCATGCTCTCCTAGTTATTGGAAATTAAACTAGAGCATATATAATTAGGGCTTTAAGCTAGGGTGGCAGTGATGGGGAACCTTTTAGAGCTTGCAGTGATAACAAACAGCAACTGTGGCACGTGTGCCATGGGTTTGCCACCACTGGCATAGGGTAACCTCAGGACTCTTTTAGTATTGTTTTCCTTAGTGTTCCTGCTCTACCTTTCTCCCTTCTTCATCTCTTTTCAAGGAACATTAACAGACAAAAACCAAAAAACTAAAAACTGAAGAAGCCAACTTCTCTGTCCTTTTGATGCTTTACCTGCTCAATGCTGTGTAGTTGCTTCTTTCCTCTAAGCAAGGATTACTTTTCAGTGTTTATCCCTTTCAACATATGTGCAGAAGGATGTTTTGAAAGAGAATTGTCTTATTTACTGTCTTTAGATGGAGAGGTGAAAGGCCCTCTCCAATTTCTTCTGCATTAATTGCCCTAGAGGAAGAATGTACAATTCCTGGCTTGATTAGTAGCTTTTTGTTATTTGTGGGGTGTTTGTTCTTGGTTTTATTTTAGGCAAGTTCTTGGATTCACTTTCGATGAATTCTTAAAATATGTAAAGATATATCAGTCTAATTCATATCATATATACCTATGTAAATATAGAATGAGTGAACTACTGAGCAAAGTTGGCTTTACACTTTATTTCTACTGAGAAGGTAAAGGTGTGTACCTAACATCCTATCTCAGCTAATCACATACCCATAAGGATGAGAGTGTAACTTTTCCTACTATATTGGTGTGAGGCTTTGGCATTCTTCCTTTTCTGTAGAGTACCAGGAGTACCACAGTAGTTTTGCCATCACTATGAGAGGGGTATTTGGCAAGGGCGCAGTTTAAATGTTTATAATTTAGCTATAACTATAAGAAATGCCTCATTCTTATATGAGAAATCGTGACAGCTCTCACAATGTGATTTTTAAGTTCCAGCTTAGCATAAAGTTATTATGTCTTAATAAAATAATTATATTGTAGAACAATTAAAAATTATAGATTAGCAGAAAAAATTAAAATCTACAATTTTACTGTCCAGTATGTGAGTATAGGTATGCTGACTTTTCTCTTTCCTTCTAGACATAGATCTAGCTCTGGTTTTCAAAATTTATAGGTCTTAGGTTTCTAAGATGCTGAACTTGCATTTCAGAGAGTGTACACATTTAAATTTAAAAGTGCTGTGGAGCACGGCATGGTGGTGTGTGCCTGTAATCCCAGTATTCCGGAGACTGAGACAGGAGGATCGCCGTGAGTTCAAGACCAGCCCTGTCTCAAAAAAAAAGTGCTTTAGAGTTTTGGTGCTTGGTAATAACAGGTGCTTAGCTCTGTTGCATGAACCTGTATCATGGGGAACAAGGAGCTCTATTTCATAAGATACTGATGAAATTCCTGTGTGTCTGGTACTATTTTAGGACCTGACTGCCAGAATGAAATGTTGCTTCATTTCTACTTTGAAAACAAGTGAACACCATTTGCCAGTTCCTACTCTTCTCCTTCCCTGTCTCACACAGGTTTTATCATCATCTTCCTGTCACTTCCCATGGGTGTTAAAAGGGGAAGAGGCTGCACTTTTTGGTATGGCTGCTTCTCATCATGGCCCACACTGGCTGTTTTCTAGCTCCACTGTCTTCATAGCAGCACTGAGGTTCTATATAAGTTGCACCCTCTGAAATTTCCTGTGGATTCTAAGGGTCCTAAGACAGTGTTAGCATTCAGGCTTGGGCCAGTGCAAGAAAGGTGGTGATGACCTATAGCATGGACAGGGCAACTGGAGTCAGGACCAGAGTGCAAAACGCCTGCTGTGAACTTGCACGCATGGTTTGATTCCGGCCCACATTTCCTGGGCCCTGTCTCTGTGTGTACAGTTGCTGTCCTCAGTCTGCAGCAGTGACCTGAGGGCCAGCTTTCCCTGCAGGTCAGAGAGCAGCATGCATCTTCAGGAGGTCTGTGCCATGAGCAGAGGATGAAGCAGGTTTTGTGGGATTGGTTGGTTGGTTTTTAAAATACTTTGATATTTCAGTGTGAGATTTCCTGGGTCATCTTGTCCCAGTTCATTCCCTGTGATCGAGAGCCCCACGTTTCTCTAATGCAGGTGATCTTTCCTGGTGTGACTTGAGAGCTTTTAGGGCTGGTTAGCGCCCAGGCTCTGGTGCTGCCGTTAAGGCAAGGACAAGAGCATATTGATACCTGAAGGATTCCAGGAGGAGAGAGCTGTGGCAGGGCTGGGCCAGTCCCTCTGCTGACACCAGGAAGCCCTGGGCACATTTACCTGTTGCGAACTTTATATTCTTCATCTGGAACACACAGGTGACTGTCCCTCCCTCCCTTTACCATTGCAAGAAGACTCGCCAGACCTGCAGTGTCTGGTCAGTGTTACTTTCCTTCTTTCTCTCTTTTAACCCTCACATTTCACACATGAGAAAACGGAACCTGAAGAGATGAAATTGTATAACCCAGCTGGTGGCAGATCTGGAACTGTTTTTAGGCTGCCTTTATTATAGTAGTGGAAAATTGTGTATTATAAGTAGGACTCAGGGGAGGGTTTAAGAAAGGATAAGGGAAATTTAGATCAGTCCAGGTAAAACTGAAGAATCAGTAGCTAGAACCGCAGAACTCAGGAGCAGGTGTTTTGGAAACTAAATATGCGGGCACAGGACTGGGAAGGCCGTGGTGGAAAGAGGAGCAGGAGGGGCAGGTAGGATAGGAAATGGAGCCTCGATGCTGTTGCTGTATCTTGGGGAAGGTCAGGGATCAGTGGGAGGGGAGGACTTGGTAGGAAAGGGAAGAGAGGCATGGAGCTGTGAAAATTTGAGCAGTTCTGCCCTTCCTGAATCCTCTCATCCTGAACCAGGTCACACACAGATGCAGTCAGAGCAGAACTTCGTGCTGCTGGGTTTGTAGGCCTGCCTATCAGATTCAAGGGATTTAAGATTCAAGTCTTTATAAAACATAGATGCAAACGACACTAACTGCTAAAGAAGAGACTAGAAAGAATATGTGAGTTCCTTTCATCGTGGAGAGATGTGATACAGGCATCGAGATGATATACTGTTCACATCAGGTCAGCAGGATTTTTGACAACTGCCACAGGTCATAAGGTATTTAAATGAAAACGCATGTTTTTTATTGTTTTTTTTTTTTCCCAAACATTAGAGAATGGAATGAATTACAGCAAATAAAATTACGCTACTTATCTGCCCTTGGTCTAAAACTTAATTTTAAGAATATGAAAACTTTGATTAAAAATTTACTTCTAATGACTAAACCAGTTAGCCTATTAACTGAGTCAGTGTCTAGGCTTGTTAGTAGAGCTTGGTTTAAGTGTGGATTCAGATGTTTTAATATGCAGAACCGGTTCTTTGGGGATAACTTGTTTCCAAGTAGGAAAGCTCAGTTTCACACTAGATGATATCATAACATTCAAGTCATCTGGCTCAAAATCATTAGTCTAATGTCCCTCACCTTACCGCTGGGTGATTTGCATGAAAGATTGAAACTTACAAATCCATGTGTTGGGCTGTATATGGTTAACAGCTTGCCTTAGTATTTTAATCATGTGCTCCAGAAAGTCAGTCTAACATGGAGAATGTGAAACTTTGAATGTAATCCTCCACAAGTCACAGAGAGTAGTCACCAGAAATGTATTCATTCAGCTGGTGCTTGAGTTTCTATCATGTGATGTGCACAGTGCCAGAGCAGAACAGGCTTCTGCTTTCTGAAGCCTACAGGCCACTGGGAAGAAATGTGTAGGTCTCCTTCTGTTGTGGCAGGGTAGGAGTCATCTTTAAGTAAAAGCAATCAATATATGCCATCAAAAGTTCACTTCAGGCAAGAACTTGAAAGAAAGAAGCCAAATGCAGTATCCCCAGTCTGTAGTGGTTTTAAAATTCAAAAGTCACAACCCTCTGGAGGGTCTCTCAATGCCATGGCTTCACAGACAAGCCCCAGACTTCTCACTTCATGTTTTCACTGCAACAAGGACTCGGATTCTTCTTCATAGTGTACGGAGTGTTTCTTAGAGGAGGATTTTCCCATGTGGATGATAGAATCACTCTTCACCACATAACCAATTTTTATACATATATAGGCTCATTTATAAACTGGCATAAGCAATTTGTGCAAGGGAAGAGAGTGTGTCATTGAGTCATAAGTTTTTATGCAGACTTGTGGAGGCCTTTAGAGGTAACAATGTTAGAAACCCCTCAAATGTCTATTCCCTCCTGGATTTGAATGTCTGGGGCCAAATCTGGTCCCAGGAGCCCATTTTGAGATCCCATGAGCCAAATCTGGGGCCAGATCTGGTCCCAGGAGCCCTTTTAGGCAAGAGTAAATGGTGCTATGAGGCACATGTTTAGGGGTAAGCCTGGGGAAGGACAGGTGGAGTTGGCTGGAATCGCTGACTGTCATGGACACCAGGGTCCATGTGAGAGCCAGCTATTCAGGGGGGCATCAGACAGATGATTTTGAGTCAGATGGGAGGTGAGCACTAAGAGAGAGGGAGTGATATTAGGAACAGTAGTAGCTATCTCTGCAGATGTCTGTAAATATGACATAATATGATTTATGTGGTCATTTATAAATATAAACGGAACTCTCACCTCCAGAGGGTTTGGAACAGAAAATAGTTATCAGCTTTGTATTCAGCTAGATGTGCACGTTGAGACTTCAGAAGAGTCTCCAGGTCTGCTGCTCTGGCTTCATGTCTGTCGGTCCTCCTTGACTGTGCTTAGGCGTTTGCTCTCATTCACCCCTCTTTTGTAATCACAGGCTCCCCAACCCCTGTCCCCTAGAGACTGTCCCTGATCTTGATCACAAATAATCACGTGATATCACAAATAAAGATGTGAGCGCCTTTTCTAAAACTTAACGAGCTCTTTAATAAAACAAACTCTGTGAAACCTTTCTAAATTATTTTCTTATTTCTTACTATGCTCGCATTGTAGGTGGTTGAGTTTACAGTGTTGGTAAGGTTTGTCTGCTGACTTAAAAACACATCCAGCAAGTGACGGGATTTGCAGGAAGTGCAAGAAGTGTGAGTGCCCCTAAGGAGCACTGACGGCCCAGGCAGCTGCTCTGAAGGTGAGGGGCAGAAATTACAGAGAACTGGAGGCAGAGCTTTGGGCCTTTGTGCCAAGAGCAGACCACAGCAGCATTAAGTAGCTGTCTTAGGAATTCAAGGAAAGAAAGAGGTTGTTATTTAAAAAAAAAAAAACACACTATTTGTTTTGTTTCCCTTTAATCAGGAAGAAAAAGCTAACGTCCATTGCGTAGGAATATGATAAAATGGGACTGAAAACATAATGCGATTTTACAAACAATGCCACTTCTCACAGGCCTCATTAGAGGAGGAACTTATGCACACATACATCACAGAAACATGTGCTGTAGAGTTTAAGTTTTTAAATGGCTTCCCCACGTGGGACCAACTAGTGCCACATGAAAAATGGCAAATATTGGCTGTCCGTGCTCCCCCGCCTCACCCCGTACCGGGAATTGAACTCATGATGTAGTGCTTGCCAGGCAGGCGCTGTGCTGCTGAGCTAAATCCCCAGCCCCTGTCAGTGCTTCTTAACAAAATCCCTCTGCACACCCATACCCAAAAAGCCAGGTGACAAAAGGGGGGAAGTGAAGATTTGGTCCATTTAGATTAGACAGAGGCAAAGCAGAATGCCTTGTGTATTCTAAATGTCTCACAGGTAAAAATTCTATAGGCCATAATCCTGTTTTGCTGGAACATTGTGTGTTTGTGAGAATTAGATTTTGTGACTTCAAATTTTCTCCCTTTTCATTGAGATGGGTGGGTGATATTTTCCCTCCTGTAGCTGACTGAGTTTTTACGGTGATGAGGTATTTTGCTAAGTGATATATCGGGCTCCTGCCCCCTAACTTCTACTTTCCCTAAGCAAATCCTCGGATCAGGATAATGGGGTCCTCAGGAGTTAGAAACTGGAGCATGAGTAGTGACAACAGGGGGAAAAAGGCTCTAAGGACTAGAGGAAAGCACTGAATAATCAAAAATCCTAGCTGAATACTGGTAAATAGTGAGCATGAAAGGTGAGGCTGAGGTTCGCTGTGGCCCTGTGACTGTGGCAGTTCAGGATATTGTGGGGGTCCAGGCATCATTTAAACATCCCGTCCATCATCATCCAGGACCTGTTGTGGGAGTATGAAGGAGTCTGTTCACAGATTGGTATTTATTTTTTTTTAGTTTCTTTTTTACACATTTGTAATACAAAATGATTACGTTTGTGTAGCTGTCACATGAACGCCCATGAATTATTGGTACCTACACACATCAGATCTTAATCACTTTTACTCCCTGCTCCCTCCTCTGCTCCCACTGTCTCTGAATCTTCAGAAGACCTAGTTTGCTGTATCAAGATTTAGTATTGTTGGGTATGGAGGCTGATGGCCAGAGACCCTCTCTGAAAGGTCACTGGATGGAAAAGCAGTTTTGTACTGCTTATAAAATGAAGTAATTTAGTGCACAGTGAGAGATGTGGGTCCAGTTTCAGTCTTCTGCAATTGTCCAGTTTTCCCAGCACCACTAGTTGAATAGGCTATCTTTCCTCTAGGGTATGCTTTCAAATCAAAATCAAAAATCTAAACATTAAGTCCACTGGAAGATTCACTAGGTAAAACACTTGAAGACATAGGTGTCTTCATAGGTGACATAGATGTCTTTAGAAAATCATAGGAGATGATTTTCTAAGCAGAACTTCAGTTGCATGAGAAAGAACAGCAAGAAGCTACAAATTGATTATATCGGACAAAAAGCTTCTGTACAGCAAAAGAATCTATTAGTGAAGAGTGAAGAGACAACCTCCAGAATGGGAAAAAATTTGCCAGCTACTCTTCAGAGAGAGCACTAATATCTAGAATATATAAAGAACTCAAAAAAAAAAACCACCTAAAATTCAAGACCTGCTCAGGAAATGGTCAAGAGAAATGAACACACATTCCACAGAAGAAGTACAAATAGTCAACATATATATGAAAAAATGTTAGAGAAATGCAAATTAAAACAATAGTAAGATTCTATCCTACTTGAGAAAAAAATGGCAGTCATTAAGAAAACAAACAATAATGAATGCTGGCATGGCTGTGGTGGGAAAGGAACCTTCCTTTAATGCTGGTAGGAATGTAAACTAGTGCAACTATTATGAAATCAGTATGGAGACTTCTCAAAGAACTGAAATTAGAAATTCCATATGACCTCGCTGGCCTTCTTCTAGGTATCTTCTCCAGTGAGCTTAAGACATAGCCCTACAGTAGTAATGGCGAACCTTTTAGAGACTGAGTGCCCAGAATACAACTCAAAATCCACTTATTTATTATAAAGTGCTAACACGGCAATTAAACTTGAATACTGACTGGCCATGTAAAAGCTTGGAGGAGTTGTAACTAATGAGTTACGGCTCAGGATGTCATCACCTGGCACTGCTAATACTTTCAGAGCATACATATGGCCCCTATGTACACTGTTATGTGATGCTCAGCTTCTGAGGCAATGCCGGGGCAACTTGGCTCACATGCCAAAAGGGGGGGGGCTCTGTGTGCCCACTGTAGCACATGTGCCATTGCTTTACCACTACTATACTACAGTGATACATGCATACCAATGTTTATAGCAGCACAGTTCATTAATGGGGAAATCCTGGAAGCAGCCTGTATACCTAATTGAATAAAGAAAATGTATCTATATATAATGGAATGCTGCATGGCTATAAAGGAGGACAAATTTGAGACATTTATAGAAAAAATATAATAATATATTTTTATAGAAAAAATATAATTTATAGGAAAATATAATGTTGAGTGAAATAAACCAGACACACAAGCTTAAATACCACATGGTATCTCTCATTTGAGTAAGGCAAAGTTCAAGCAATGAGAGTAATAAAGAAGGGGGAGACGGAAACAAGGAGATGATCTTTTGCAAATAGGAAGGGGGCCGTGGAACCAAGGGTGTAGGGTAAGGGATGGGGAAATAAATAGAAGAAAGATAAGCCATGTACAGGTAGTGTATTTGATTCATCATCTTTTTTTTTTTTTTCTTTAGACTGGGAAACTATAACTTCATAACTTTTTTAGATTGGGAAAACTATAACTTCCTAACATCCTCAGTAAATATCAACACTATATGTCAGAAACATGAACTCAGATTAATAATATCAACAAGACTGAAAAGGGGGAAGAGGGAATTGGAAGAGGAGGTGGGGAGGGGATTAAAAAAGAAATAATCTGTATTACATACATGTGCCCACTCCCCAAGATGATCGTAAAATGTACTGCAAACACATACTAATAAAAATAATTAGAAAAAGAAGTAGATGTTATTGGTCCAGAAAGAGGTTGATAAAATAGAAACGCTGGGAGGAATGTGCTCCACGTTGAGGTGGTGGAAGGACTACGAAGTCATTTTTATCTGTTGCACCGTGGTTCCTCATGCTGCATTTCCCCCGTAGATGGATTTAGCATTACGATCCAGCCAAGTCTTCTGCAGTCTCATTAGATACTACTTGGCCTCTTCCCTTTCTTTCACTCTTCTCATGTTTTATCTTCTCCCTTCTCTCTCACTTTCCCCTCCTCCCTCTTTCCACCGAAATTCCTCTCCTTAGAGAGATAAAAATGGTAACCCAAGAGGCAGTTAGCTGTTATGGCCTGTAGATCCCCATTTTATAGACTGGGATGAATGAGACCACACTTTATAAAGCTAGGGCCTTTCTGCCCCTAAAAAATCCTCAGGGATGCAATTTGCTTTTGCATGTAATTATGTGTGGCACAGAATAGCTCAACAACATGGGTTCCTCTTTATATGAAATGCGACAAAAGTTCTGGTCCTGAGAACCTCTGGCGTAGTGATGCTCCCTGTTTTCCTGCCCCTGCCTTTCCCAGCCATTGCTCTGAAGGGGAACTTGACCTTTGTCTCCTAATTCAGCCTAATTCAACCTCAGCTTTTATTTCCTCACTCAGCACAAGGAGAGACTGACCTCAGGACCCTCAGCTTGTATTCGACGTTGGGAATGTGCTAGTGAGCAGTGACTTGAAAGTAGTGTGTTTGATTCATCCTCTTTTTTTTTTTAGACTGGGAAAACTATAACTTCATTAAAGGGGTCTGCAACAGAAGACAAAAAAGATCCGTAATTCTTCCTGACTCAGTCTTAATGACTGATCAGGTTGGCTACTTAACCACAATGAAAGCCCCCCACCCACCCCAGCAGGATATATCAGAGGGCCACACTTAAGGTATTTTTCATTTCAGATCTTCCTAGAAATAGCCACCTGAGTTGGATAACTAAGCAATTGAGTGCCTCGTTTCTGAAGTGGCTCTGTGTTTTACACATTAGATACTTTGGGCTCTGGTTGTTGGAATTTTGCAGGGTGCGGTCTGGGCTTGCAATAGAGCTAGGGTTGCAGACACTAAGCGTTTAACATTTCATTCAGGAGCAAAGGAAACACTTAATGCATGTCAAAAATAATGATTCTTTAGGAGAATATGTAACCATATCATAGAGCAACATATTTCAAAGCACAGGATTTATTTCTTAGTGTCCTTCCCTAACTGCATTCATACTCTTCCCAGAATTATAGGGAATACTTACAATTTAATGACAGTGTGACGTTTTATCCAGTTTTATTTGTACTGTTAAGTTAGTATCTCTCTTTGGCACATAATCTCATTTAGTGCTTGTTTTCAGGCTTTTGCTATTTATTAATTGCTCATTAGAATAATATCTTGTCCCCAGATTGTGTTATCAGGATGGTGGTGTGGCTTTATTAGAGATACAATAATTTTTTGAACTTTCATTTGTCAGTTTTTACCTCCATGTTTCTCAAAGTCCTGAAGATCATATACCGCAAAAACTCAAAGCTAACCACTATTAGTTAGCTAAAAGTTTATTATGAAATGATCCTCTAGACCAGTGCTTCCCAAAATGAAAATTGGGAAGTTGACCAGAACAGTTGGTCTTTCTGACAGGGACATAGTCTCCGTATCCAAGTTAAACTTAGTCTCTTTTCTCAGACCTACCTCTCAACCCACACTCTTCCATCTGATCAGAGGGAACTGCTGTCTTCCTGGCTCTTGGATTCCTTTTTGCTGTTACTTGTCAGAGCCCATGTATTAGCTTGAGTAGCACTGGGGGTGTGGCAGCATGGCTTTCCTTACCCCTTCCCATCCCACTACCCAGGTTAAGGCCTATGTAAATTGTTTTCTCTGTAGTCTTTCCCCTGGCTTGTCTCACTCACTGCTTAAACGCCCTGTAGACTTCTTTCTACAACATTGTCTTCTTTACCACACTCCTCATGGAGACCCCAGTGTCTCTAGGATGGTGCTTCTCTGGACCAGAATTCCCTGACAAACTTGCGGAAACATTAATTGCTGGATCATACCTCCAGAATTTCTGATTCACCCTCAGTACTTCTCTTTGCTAACAAGGGCCTAGTGCCCCCTAGACTACAGGCTCTAGGAGGAACTCTTGCTCCATTGGTTCCAGGCCTACTCCCTTCTGTCCATTTCTTTTCTTCTTTTATTTTTACCTACCCCTTTGGTTCTAGGGCCAGGCATGTGCTCTGCTGCCAAGCTACGTCCCCAGCCCCTGCCTGTCCTTTGTGAGTTCGTCCATATTCTTCTCAGCCAGTGCCCCTTGGAGTCTCTTTGCGAACAAACTCATGTCTTATTTACTGGATTTCCTTTGGCCCCATTTATAGCGATAAGAACCCCTCTGCAGAATGAAGAAAGCAGTATTGCTTTAAAGAGCTTCTAATGAGAAATGACCCGAGTGAGTTAATGTCATGATGAGAGGTAGGGGAGGTGTCACCTTAAGCAGAGTCATGAGGCCTTCCCCAGCTGGCCAGGCTGCCTGTACCTCTAGGCTGCAGCAGAGTGGGTAGAACCCTGGCCTGGAGCAAGGGATTTGTGGCAGTTGGCTCTTGTGCACCATGCACACCTCTTGTCTTTATCACTGCTTACTCTTCTGGTGTCTCTGTCATTCTGTGCCCTTTCCATTTCCCTTCCTACCTTAGCCTTGGTGCCCTAGATGTTTTTGATTTACCGAGACTGAAGAGGTTTCTGATGCTTACTGGAAAACTACAAGGGCTAGGGATTTAGCTCAGTGGCACAGTGCCTGCCTAGCAAGTGCGAGATCGTGAGTTCGATTCCCGGTACCAGAAAAAAAAAGGAAACTACAAAATTGCTTCTGAATTTGAGTCTATTTGTTGAAGGAAAAATAGAGTTCATGGAGTACTTACTTTTGGTTAGTACATTATTGGGTATGTGATTAATAGTCTATACATTCATATTTTGCAACAGTGATTTTATTTAACTGAAGCAAACCCTGGAAGTGAACATAGAGAATCTCCATTTCGTGAAAAAGAACAAACTCAGATTAACAGACATTAATAATAATTAACTGACATTATTTAGCTGACACATAATTAACTGACATTAATAATAATGTTTGATTCAAAAATAAACAGATTTTTCCATCTTTATGACATAAACTGTAACTTCTTCGCTTTTTAAAGTACAATATTAAGCCAGACATAGTGGCACACTCATAAAATCCCAGCACTTAGGGGCTGAAGCAGGAGAATCACCATGAGTTGAAGGCCAGCTTGGGCTACACAGTGAGTTCAAAGCTAGCCTGAACTATATAGCGAGACCTTGTCTCAGAAAAACTAAAAGAAAAATAAGAGTACTATAGTATAGCTGATAATTGTGCTTGCAATCGTGACATAGATATTAGAAAGTTTCTGCCAAGATAGAGAAGATAGTGTGATGATTAGCATATATTATTGGGTCATATTTATTCCTGAAAACTATTTGCAATATCAGATGAAAAGGTAAACAAGGCCTGTGGGTGTAGCTCAGGGATAGAGTACTTGCCCAGTAGGCACAAGGCCCTAGGTTTGTAATGTAAACAAACAAACAAAGAGTTAAACACTCATGTATAGTCGCAGGTACTGAAAAAATATATTTAAATGTATAAGCATAGGGGAAAGTTTGAGAGTAACTTACCAAACTATTGGTGCTAGTCATTTTTCCTTGATACACTTTTGAACTATTTAAATATTTTTAACAGCAATATAAATTATAAAGAGGGAAAAGCTTATAGGATGAGGCTTGAACAATCCTAATTTTTTTAAAAAAAATCCAACCTGGGAATGTGCCATAACAGTTTCCTGGTGTATATGAATTCCTGTGTTTGATTTCCAGCACTGCAAAAACAACCCCTCCACAAAAAATTTCATGAAATATATTCCCTTATTCAGGGTCTCTGTGTTGGTGCTTCCCTGGGCTCTACCCAGCCCTGCTGTTTTCTCCTGTGCAGACTCCCTTTTCTTTGAGACCTTGCTCTTTGACCCCTGTTTCATGGAGTCATCCCTGTTTCCTTTCATCAAACCTCAAGCCAGAAGTGACCTTTTGTACAATCCTTTCTTGTGGTGCAGAAGTCCTTACATTACAGTCTCATTTTCCAAGAGTCTCATGTTTGCAAATGTGAAGGCCCTGCCCTGAAATTTAAAAGAAGTAGGCCCGGGGGCTGGGGATTTAGCTCAGCGGCAAAGCGCCTGCCTGGCAAGCGCAAGGTCATGAGTTCGGTTTCCGGTACCAGAGAAAAAACAAAAAACAAAAAACAAAAAACAAAAAAACCCCAAAAATACCCAAAAAAAAAAAGTAGTTTAAAAGAAGTAGGCCCTAACTTGAGCTTTTATCAGTCTGTAGAAAATTGATTTGAGGTTCCTATGGATACCTGGACCCCTCCTAGTATCTCGGGGGCCCAGGAGGGCTCAGCAGCTACCCCTGCTGCTGCATGAGCCTGAGAGTTGCCGTCGCTCCGTGGCAAGGAGTTCATGTACATTGCAGATATGCCTAGGAACCAACAGATGAAGACAGTTTAGAGAAAGGTGCTCAGTGACTTCAAACCTGTACCCCGTCCATTTGGTTGCAAATAAAACCAAAAAGGCTTGTCTCTGCTCATCCAAGACACTGAAGTTCCTAGTGGATTATATTGCTGCTGCTGAGAGATGAAACAGGAGAAATAATTTCAAGAAGAATGTTGATGATATTATAGTGGGAAAACTGATGTATCTTTTCCACCAGATCTGAGCAGGGCTGTCCTCTGTGGTACTGATGCAGCGGTCTGAGAATTGTCACTGTGTGTGTGTGTGTGTGTGTGTGTGTGGCGGTAGCATGTTCCTGTTGTCCTCTCACTCTTTTTAGCTTTGTCTGGTAGGATATGTGCTACAGGCCTGTGAGCCACTTTTCTCTCCCCATGGTTTTCCCCCCAGCGATCCTTGTCATGGCCGTGTTGTCTTAGCTTTGCTTTTCTGAAACCTGCATTTATTGTACCATAGGTGAGTAGTTGATTTATATGAGCACGTCAGCAAGTCCTGTACCTTCTTCACTTAGTGAATACACTCTGCGTAGCGGGTGACAGGGATACCATGTGGGCATGTTAGGCTTTTTATTCGTGTGTGCTTAACTGACAGAAATTACATGTATTTACGGTGCACAACAGAAGGAATAGGTTCAGGAAATCTATTATACCAGATGATTACTGTAGTTATTATAATGGATTATGTATTTGAAAATTGCTAAGAGAGGAGATTTTAAGTGTTTCTGCCACAAAAAACGTAAGTAGGGGAGGGAGTGTATGCTCCCAGTAATCAGCTTCCTTTAGCCATCAGAACATCATGTCAAAGGGTTTTTATTTTTAATGTATTTCTCTGTCTTTTTCAACAGGGTAGTGATGGCGCTCGAAGGTCCACGCTCCTTGACAGTGACGAGCCATTGGTGTACTTCTATGACGATGTCAGAACATTATATGATGTTTTCCAAAGGGGCATTCAGGTGTCAAGTAAGCCTGTTGCCTGCATTTGTGTGCTTGTTGCTTAATGTGTCTCTTTAAGAAAGAGTGGCTGGAGTCCAGAAAGGCACGTTTGCACAGATCTTTCACCTGTGCGGCACTACTTGTTCCTCTCCCCTTCCGTAGTTTGTCTGTAGCCAGTCCCGAAGCTCACTGTCCCCACCTGTGCACCCCTAACTTTACGGAGAGTCCTAACGGGCTCTCATGTTTCTTGCAGCAAAGAAGCCTGTTCAGTTTGGCTTAGTGCAGTGTCATTTCAAGTTTACTGGATCCCAAGACCCTTATTTTGAGAGAGTGATATCCCAGGGAAGTGGTGCCCTATCACAGACACTTTGGAAATGTTGGCTTATGGGGTACCCTTAGTTATTAACTGTGGTGTGAGACACCCTGAGATCTGTTACCCATCTCCTCCCTGCCAGGTCCCCCTTGAATATTCTAATCGAGCAAGACCTTGGCTCTCTCCAACCCCCCAACCTTTACATGCTTTTAAAAGTTTTTCCCATTATAAAGCCTGTTCTTTCCAACCCCAGCCAGGGTTAATTCTCATTAATCTTTATTTTTCTTCAGTACTGGGTATTGAACCCAGGTCCTTCAATTTGAAATACACTCCCAGCCCTTTTTATTATTTTGAGGTAGGGCCTCGCTAAGTTGCTCAGGCTGGGCTTGAACATGTGACCCTCCAGTTTCAGCCTCCCACAGTGCTAGGATTACAGGTGAATACCACACATCTGGCTTCTTATCAACCTTGTAAAACTCATGTTGCATTTTGCCTTTCTATAAAATCCTCAGTCTGTCATTTCTGCCCACTACCCCCACATAGGCTCTCTCCCCTTTCCTGTCTCGGCATCTTAACCTACTTGAATAGTAACCCCTCATGGCATAGAGGTGTGTTTTTTTTTTTTTTTTTTTTTGGTTTTTCTCCGGTACCGGGAACTGAACT
>NW_004955403.1:24208900-24307778 GCF_000276665.1 Chinchilla lanigera
TTTTTTTTCCATCATCAGCAGTGAGTAAGGTTCATTTAGGAGCATGGTGACTTACATTGTACTTCTGATAAGTTACACAACTTTTTTTGCAGGGAGGGATAGTCACTGGCTCCACCTGGAAAATGAAAAGTTTTATGTTTTGGAGAAGCTGGGCATGGTGGTGCACACCTGTAAACCCAGAGCTTTAACAGACTGAAGCAGAAGCGTCACAAATTTGAGCCCAGCCCAGGCAAGACTGAATCTTCAGAGGGGTGTTGGGGAGAATGTGGCTGAGTGCAAAGACCCTGAGTTCAATACCTAGTACTGCCAAAGTAGCTTTTTTTTTCAGAGAAGGAAGAAAAGTCATCTTTTTAAACTGTACTGACTAAAGGAAGCTGCTTTGCAAGTCAGTGTTTTCTTTTTTCTCTAGGGACCTTTTTATTCTACATTTTAATTTTCTTAGGCTACTTTAGGATTAAAATATTATAAAAGAGCAAAGTCCAGAATTGGGATAGGGTTGTTAAAAGTTTGTTCAATGATGGGAGAAGCCAGCCTAGAGTTTTTAAACCTAGTATTTAAACAAAGAAAGTCATTTAAAAATGTTGAGTTCCCTGTTTAGCAAAGGCTCGCATCCCTAGCCACCCTTTACAGCTAGTGTGACTCTCCCTAAAGTCTGGCATGTATTTAAGCGTGGAATTTCTTGGCTACAGGAAATATCTAGAATCACCTGTTTCTTACAGACAGAGGATTTAGCATCACTTGGGGAACCTTTAAAAAATATGAAGGCCCAAGCCTTATCCCCATCTAACTATATCAAAGATTTTATTAGTAGGGCCTAGGTATAGTACACTTCGTAAGCTCCACAGGTGAGCCTGGACTTGCCCACACTACCTTAGAGCTAGAGTCAGCATAATTCTCCGTTTAGTACTCATTGTAAGCTGCATGGGCCATATGCTCCTTGTTGCAAATACTTGAGTGCAACTTATACAATATTTAAAAGAACAATCGTGGCTGTGTTCCGGTAAAATTTATTTACAAAGACAGGCAGTGGGCCTTATTGAGGTCTTGGTTGCAGTTTACCAGTCTCTGTTCTTGAGGGGTAAAATGCGATAATTTCATATGGCTCGTGTATTTCCCCCCATCTGAAGACAGCATCTGGCAGAACTTGCCATGTGCTGCTCTGCCTTTGTTATAGTTTCTGTAAACAGAAGAGGGCCTGGGAGTCAGACTCTTCCTGGTTTCATCAGGACTCTTTTAGGGACCGCAGAGAAGCCCATGTGTGTTCTGCTTCCTGGCGGATACTTGAGTCCACATGAACATACTTCTCTAGCACATAGATCTGGGTAATAGGACCAGGCTTGTCGCGGCCCGAGGTGAGACCATTCTCTTGCCTTCCTTCCCAGCCTTACACATCTCCAAACCAAATCAGAGCACCTTTCTGAATTTAAACCTAGAATGGTGAAACCAGTTGTGTAGAGCTTTTTTTCTGCTTCTTTGGTACCTCTGTTGGAGTAGGGCACATCTGATTTTCTCAACTTTGCTTTCACAGTTACCTCGTTTCTCTTCACTGTGTATCTTTTCTTCACTTTTGTTTTAAGAAAAGTCAAGACTTCATTCATGTAATTATAATTCTACATGGTTCCACCGAATACTTCTGGCCATCAGAATTTGGGTACATAAAAAGTATGTTTTCCTTTACATATTCTGAGTTATAGTGCTTTAAACTTCTTTAGAAATTTTGAGGAATACCTCTTCTGAGAACCTACAGCAGGATCTCTTTGCCACTTAGCTACTGACTTGTGGTCTAAACCAATAGTAAGTTAAAGAGGAATTCACAAGTTTGGTGTCTTTAAACATTTTTTTAAGCTGTGTTTAGTGGCGCACACCTGTAATCCTAGTACTCAAGAGGCTGTGGCAGGAGAATTGTCACAAGTTTGAGGCCAGGCTGCACTACATAGTGAGTTCAAAGCTAGCCAGAAATACATAGTGAGACCCTGTCTCAGGAAAAAAAAAAGTTGTATTTGTCACTTCTCCCATTTACCACGCTCTCCTCCTAGATTTAAGAAATAGAACAAACCAAACAAAAAGTCAGACTAAAACATAGGGAGAAAATATTCCTGGTCCAAGCTCATCATTTGTAATTTGAATCTATGATTATTTTGTAGAATAAGGTGAGGTACACATAAAAATACAGAAATATTTTATATGTGCCATTCTTTGCTTTGTCATTTTTTTTTCTTTTTGTAGATAATGGCCCTTGTTTGGGCTCTCGGAAACCAGACCAGCCCTATGAGTGGCTTTCCTACAAACAGGTGAGTTTCCTGGCTCTGAACCGCTGCTTCTGCAACAGAGTGAAGGTGAGGGCTGCAAGGTTCCCACGAAGTGTATTGCGGGCCTAGTTGCAGCTTCTGGAGAAACATGGGCATCCATGGAAAAACCTGACACAAAAATTTGGGAAAAACAAGTTAGGTAACCACTTTATTTTAAAAGTGATGTGGGTGCACTGTAGAGTTCAATTTTGAAAATAAAATTCTAGAAACTGCTTGTGGCAGGTGACTCTTCCCGAGACACCCTGTGATTATTCTTCTGTGCCTGACCTACATGAGGAAATTTGGAAGCCCCACTCTGTAGTATCTTCTTACTCTACAGACAAGGAGTACCTGCCCCAAGAAGAGGCATAACTTGTCCAGGGGCATAGCAGGTCAGTGGCAAATCCAGACCCAGAAGCGACGGTTGTGTTGGGATTTCTTGTCTATCATACTGATCCCCAGGGTATCCCCTGCCAGCTCACTCTGGGTATGACATTTAACCTCAGCAGCAGCAACAGGAGAAAGCACAGGTGGTCCACAAACTGTGTGCTCCTGTATAAACACAAGGGAAGGTGGGATCTGGTTATTTTTACATTTATAACTCTCTAGTCCCCACTTATCAGTGGCTATAACTGGTTTTTATTAGTCACAATAATTATTTTTTAGGATTTTAAAGTGTCTAGTTTATTAGTACATGTATGCAGTGCACACTGTTTGCAGTCCTTGTGTGGGGTTGGTACGGGTATACAACACATCCTGCTTCCTGTCTTCACCCCTTTGCTTTCCCTCCCTCCCCTTCCACCCATCCCTTGATCCGCTTCCTTTTTTTTGGTACATGTTTGCAGTACGTAACATTTGCATTCTTTGTATGGAGTTAGTATGTGTGTGTAACAATCTTAGTTCCTTTTTTTATCCCTTACTCTTTCCTCTGCTCTCCCTCCATCTCTTGATCCCTTTCCCTTCTGAGAATGATCCATCTCCCTACTTCCTATTATTTGTTGTTAAAATCACAGTTTGTGAGTGGCAGGTCCCTGAGCAGGAAGACATTGCTTTTTATTTTTATTATGATTGTACCAAGGGCAGACATCATTGCGTTCCCAGATCCAGCCCCAAGGATAGGCAGGTGAAGCTGGAAGCATTCGCTTTGCTGCTCCCTTGTGTTGCCCGCACAGCTGTCCAGGAAGTGACTCTCTGTCCCTGAGCTCCCTCTGCTGCCTACTGTAGGACCAGGGAGTCCTGTGGTATTCCTGAATGCAAATCAGCTTCCTCCCCTTCTGTCTATATGAAAGGTGTTTCTGGGTCTGTTTGAGGGATATATGTGATGGGAGTTGCATTTGGAGGCACAAAGCATAGCCGTGCCACAGTGCTTGTAGATGCTTCTGGGACTTAAACACGTGGTTTCTTCCCTTCCTTTGTTTGCAGTAAGCTTTGCTTAGGTGGTATTTGTCTCTCAAGAGCAAGAAAAGGCAAAGCAGTTTATTGTATCATAACCATAGAAGGAGGCATGAGCTGTAGTCCAGGGGGTTAGAGGATTTCCCTGTTTTTATTTTCACCTTACCAGAACCAAGGAGTTCTCTATCCAAATTATAGTATTCGAGATCTCTCATTTTCACAAGCAGCATATAAAGCTTGTGTGTACTGTACACATTACATTGTGTGATGGTCCTAAGGTGTCACAAGATCCTCAGAAACTTTCTATATTGCTTTTAATGTGTTTATTGACTAGGAGAGAGAAGATATTTCTGTCACAGGTTGGATTTTTCAAGGCTGATTGAAAATCACAGGTTTCTAAAGTAAAGGTCTTAATCTATGATTTGCATATTTCTTTGGAGGCTGGTGAAGATATAAAACTGGACTTAACTGACATCAGCTTTGTATTTGTAGATTAGTTTTTTTTTAATTTGCCCAGTGAATCTGACAATTTGGAGACTCGTAGCCTCTTTGAGATTTTAAAAAAGAAAGTTACGATGTCTTTCTAGAAATACAAGTATATGTATATTCTCCCAGTTTGCTCCAGAAGCAGCTGCAGGCATTTTTCAGGTTCCAATCCCTTAAATGCAACCGAAAGTTGTGAACTAGTCCATGGAGTAGAAGGTACTATGCCTATTCATGTCGCCCCATTGTCACCTCATTGGTGTCAGCCTCTCATGGGCAGGGCTACAATGGCACCATCTACTAGAACCAACAGAATTCCTGGCAGGGATAGGTGTGGCCTTATTTCCTATGGGCATGAGGGTGCTTGAAAAGTACTCTTGAGAATTTGTCCGTAGAGAATTAAAAAAGAACTCCATGTATTAAAATTCAGTTAATTTGGCATAGGAGTGGGGCGAGGATAATCATGGACACAGCCCTGTGTAATTGTTGTGCATCTGCCTATTTTACTTGTTATAAAAGTATGTATTTTTATGTTTATCATTGCTAGTAATGCCACCCTAACTTTGATATGCTTTTCATCATTACAGTATTTGTATTGTATAGTATTTTCTTGAAGATTGATCATCATTTGCTTAATCATCTAGCCATAAGTCTTTTTTCACCTCTTTTCTTTTACATTAGATTGTTTTGGGGGTTTTTTGTTTGTTTTTAAATTAATTTTTATTAGTACATATTTGTCGTACATGTTGATCACATTAATCATAAGGAATTTGCACCTGTGCATAACTCACCTTGGTTCCCTTTCCCCCCATTCCCTTCCTTTCCCTTCAGCCTTCTCTCCTCCCCATTTTTGAAATACAGACTTTCTGTACAAAAGACTTTTTAAAACCTCTGAGACTGAGGTTTACTAAGAATTTACTAAGAATAAATTCTAAAAATAAATTACTAAGAATTTACTAAGAATAAATTCTCAAGAAGGGAACTGTAGAGTCCAATGACAAGAGCTTACTCGTATGTTTTTAAAGCTTTCTCGGAATACTTGGTGGTGTTTCTGTGTTAATATTAAATAACAGGTTTTGATTGCTTTGATGTTCTTTGTAAATGCAAAAAAAGTCCCTGACCTAATTTATAAAGCTAAACTAGAAAAAAAGAAATATATAAGAATCCCTAACATAGTCATCTGTCACCTGCAGTTGTTGGGATTGAGATGAAATTAATTTATTTTGCAGAAATGACCCTACATTCTGTTCTCTTAACAGTGAGTTCTGGTAAATAAAACCTTACATTTTACAAAAATTTAAGTAAAGGAATTTTGCAACACTGCTTGCTGGTAGAGACACAAGTCTGTCACCTGTTCAGATCTGTTTCTTGAGCTTCGCCCTGATGTGTCTTCTGTTTTCTTCCCATTCCTTGCAGGTGGAGGAACTGTCGGAGTGCATAGGCTCAGCACTGCTGCAGAAGGGCTTCAAGGCCTCGCCAGACCAGTTCATTGGCATCTTTGCTCAAAACAGACCTGAGGTATTAATGCAGCACTTACTGCATAGGGTTTTGTGAGTTCTAAACTGCAATTGTAAGAGCTGGAGTCTACACCTACTTTTGCTTGAGGTCATCTTTTGTGGTCTGCTGTCTGCTGAGAATATGGCTTTGTGTTACACATTTGAAGGTTACACATAAGAAAACCCTATCAAAAGCATTCTTAGTCTTTAAGAGAAAAAAAATCAGGGTTTTTCTCTTTTAGTAATTTGTGTTTTGGTATTTTTAAAATGGGGTTCCCAAACAAAATGCTTAGAGAAAATAATCTAACAAAGGCATCTGCTCACTTTAAGGGCTACCTCTACTCTATGATTAGAAAAACAGGATGAATAAATTATAGAGAAGTTTAGATATATTTTTCTCAATAGCAAACTCTCTTTTTTCCTAAAGGTTTAAAATTTCCCTTTGGTCAGATTTCAAAGTTTAAGATCCCATGGGCAATGCGGAAAGTACCCCCCATGGGCTGGGCTTCAGGTAGACAGTCTGTTATTTGGCTCTTTGATCTGTGCATGGTGCTTTGGGAAACCATTATTTGAAAGTTAATTTAAATGAGAGATGAAAATTCTCTCAAAGTGTTAATCAATAGGTTAATGGCATATTTGGCTTGGAAAAATTCAAGTATCTGACTTAAAGAAGTTGAACTTATTCTTATATCTACTTGTGTCCAAAGGAGTCTACACCTACACTTCACTCCCTGGGCTGTGTCCTGTTTTATAAATTAGAATGGCTTCTTGGAGTTCCTTCTGCTAAAAGGAAAGCAGCATTTTCCAGTCAGACTATGACTTGCCTCCTGGAATTGGTTCCTTCCTTTCCCTATGAACAGATCCACTAAGTTTTATTTTGCACCTGCACATATGACTTGAAGGAAGTAGAGGTAGGGAGGCCAGCAGAGTAACAGGAACGGTGCACATACACATCAGGCAGCTTGTCTGTATTGAGGGATGAAGCATTTCACAGTGGTAGTGACAGGGTAAGAGGCAGGAAAGGGAGAGCCATGTAAGTGATATATACCCTGCTGAGAAAAGTAAAATTAAAAGAAAAGTAAATAAAAAGAAAAAATCCCGTGAGATCCCCCTTCCAGACCTAGTGAGTACAAAAGGTTGTACTACCCTTTCCCAACAGCTATGCCTTTGTCTGTGCCATGTATCAGACTGCTGCAGACAGTTTCATTTGAAATGTCCACCATAGGGTGCCTTGAAGGTTTTTACTGAAGTGCGATCGTGTCACATTTGCTTGGTAGGAAGATCAGTTGCTGTGTGGTTGACGAGTTAGCTGCAAAATAACCAGTTATTTTATTGCTTTCCGGGGAAGATTTTGTCAAAATAATTTTCCTGTTAGATGAGTGTGTACCCTCCTTCCCCTATTCCCAGGCCATACCATACACTCCTGCCAGATTGATCTTCCTCACACTGCCCCAGCCTCTGAACGTGGTGCTAGCTCCGCGTGGCCCATAGAGTAAAGCCCCACAGCAAAGGCCTGTTCCAGCCTCCCCTGTAGCCAAACCTGCCTGCCAGGTTGGTCTCTGATCTCTCTGCTTTGGATCCTGCAGTTCCTTTATTGTATTCTCTTGCCCTTCTCTCTCCCTTTCCCTATTTCCTCCCTAGATTGTGTTTTTTTCCCAAAGGGCGAATTCAGGTATCTCCCCACAAAGGCATCTGGAACCACCCAGGGCCTGTGGTGAGCTCTCCCATCTCTGAGTAGTCACTGTCCTGTTGGAAGGATCTTTTCATGTATTCCTTTACATTCTTGAGGCAAGTTGCAGTTTCTTTCTAAGAAGAGTGCAAATGATTTGTTCCCATTATGAATCCCTAATGACTTCTGATACAAAGTAGTTGATACATCAATGTTAATTTTGCTACATCAGATGTTTTTGCTTGGAACTTCAGAGTATTGTCCCTTGGACTGATCTCATTTTCTCTCCCTAACCTTTACTGTTTAGTGGGTGATTATTGAACAAGCATGCTTTGCTTATTCAATGGTGATTGTTCCACTTTATGATACCCTTGGAGCCGATGCCATCACGTACATAGTCAACAAAGGTACGCCTGTGATTGGGGTGGACATTGATCTAGTTATTGATTAGATTCAGTGACATTATACTTGCGTATCACATTGAATGGGAGTTTTACATTTAAATATGCATCTATTTTCTTATCAAAGAATGTAATATCCTGTGTCAGATATTATAGTCAGGCTTTTAACACCCCAGAGCTTATTCTTCGTCATCTCTCTTAATTTACAGCTGAGCTCTCCGTGATTTTTGCTGACAAACCAGAGAAGGCCAGAATCTTACTAGAGGGTGTAGAAAATAAGTTGACACCAGGCCTTAAAATCATAGTTGTCATGGACACCTATGGCAGCGATCTGGTGGAGCAAGGCAAGAAGTGTGGAGTGGAAATCATCAGCCTGAAGGCGATGGAGGTGAGTCATCGCTCCTGCAACACTTCTCCGGAAGATCAGACATGATGTCCAGGGCCCCCATGTAATCCCAGCATAGGCCAGTTATCTCAGCACCCCAGTAAAGGTCAAGAGCAGAAATTTCTGTCATGACCAGGAAGAATAATTTTACATACATGCCCAGTGTTAATACATCACCTCTTGCAGAAGTTCTTGCTGCTAAAGAAATTTGAAAAGTTCATAATTTTTCCAGAGCACTGACAAGCCATTCTTAAGTGCTGGAACTATGAATTTCAGCTTCAGACAGGGACGTTTTAAGTTTACATGTGTCCTCTTTAGGCTTTAATGTCTTTTATTTACTGGCTCCCTTCTGAAACCAAACCAGATACCGAAATCTGTCTCATCATTCTTTCTCCCAGGTGGCTTTTGTATTTGAATTTCCAGCAGAAATGTTTGATTTGGTTCCTTTTCACTTTCAATTTAAAATCCACAGTAAGCACCACTTACAGGTAACAGTTCTAGGAGAATAAGAGTGGCTCAAATAAACTGAACCCCTCATTTGGATTTGGGGATACAGAAGGATATTTTTATATACACATCGTAAGAAATAGTAGGCTAAATAGAATCAGTCATGCTGTTTCCAAAGACGTTAGAAATATTTTTATGTGACTCTTATAAATAGGGTTTTTAAATTGTGTTTATAGCTTTCTGTCTTCACAAAGAAATTGAAGCGACAAGTAGGGTTCTCTAAAACCTTTCCTGAAGACTGTAGTAGTCACAAGGAAATTCATTCTTCCAACAGAACCTTCTGCCTCCTGTGTGTGTTCAGGGCACACATGCATACACACAAAGTGATTGAAAATATGGTGAATATTTAAAATTTAAAAATGTATTACAGTAAAAGACATTGCTGTTAACCTCCCTCAGAATACCCCCTTTGCTTTGAACACACTTATGCCATCATTGTTGCTGCTTTCTGAAGCAATTCTGGAAGTGTTCTTTTGTGAGTTTACAAGGTGTGATCAAAAATATGGTGAATGCTGCTGCCAAGTGATATCTAACAGAAAGGCAAAATATAAAAGCATTTTGATGTCCTCATTTACTAGCCCTGCCACTGTGCAACTTCTGGTTCTTACCCAGAGTCAAAATGACTATGAAAGGTAAACATTTTGAACCAGCTCAGAACACAGCCAGGTGTTGAGGCAGCCATGACAGCACACCTAAAGACATTCATGAGAAAGGACTGCTTCAGAAAGAGGCAAAAAGGATGGGATAAATGTGTTCAAAGCAAGGGGAATTATTTTGAGGGGGACAAATGACAATGTGTCTTTCACTGTAATAATTTTTTTAAAAAACTAAACATACTATATAATTTTCAGTCATACCTCTCACGCACATACACGCATGCACACACACAGTAGCATAGCACTTGAATCCATACTCACTAATGGCTACGCCTCCTTGTTAAATTGGGGTTTTAGCTAACTTTCCATTAGCATTTCCCCAGTTACCTTTCTTTTTGTTCAAATAGTACATTAATTTGGGCAATATTTATTCCCCAAAATTAAAAGCCAAATTGTAGCTATTGTTTTTCTTAACATCAATTTTTAAAGAATTAAAAATCTCCAGAAGTTAGGTAAGGATTTTAAAGAGATGAGTAGAAATTTAAAACTAATAAAGATTATTTTAGAAAAAAAAGTACAGAACTATCATAGCTTTCGCTCCTAGTTGACTTCTAATTGGACAGTAGTATTTGGTTTTTAGTCTGTCAGGTATGTAAAGTGTGATTAAAATTCAAAACTGTTCAAAATTGTATGCTGGGGAAAGCTCACTGAACCCTGAGCACCCATCGAATCTCCATCTTCTAATAGACATATTCACTCCATGTGCTTACTCAGGCTCTTCAGTTTTAATAGGAAAAGAATGTAAATAGCTCATTTTTTAAAAATTCAATGGACGTGAAAGTGGCTTAATGCAGTAAACTGAACCACGTCGTTGGTGATCACTGGAAGCCTGTGTTGGGAACTGCCTCGGAAATGAACCTGTCATTCTTAACCTTATGTCCATTCAAGAAAGCGGTTTTAGGTCTGCTGTTGTGGCCTGTTTTATAATTGGAGGCTCCCAATCTTGTCCCCACTGTGTATGGGGAGTACAGATATTTGAGCCTCACTAAAATGATTAGCATGTAAATCTGTTCTTTCTGACCGCACGGTCAGGTACAGCAGTGACCCCACTCAGTACCGACTTGTCTTGTTATTTTTCTCATTGCTGAGACAAAATACCAAAAATACCTGACACCCAGAGTTAAAGAGGGCAAACTTTATTTAGCTCACAGTTTGTAGGGTTTTTAGTCCATAATCAGCTGGCTCCAAGGGCGTGGTGGCACATGGCAGAGGGGTAATAGTTCATAGTGGTGGAAGACAGAAAAAGCAACAGGACAGTGGCAGGACTCTTTCTGTCCCTATATTATGTGCAGGCTGCCTGCCCTGGGGTAGCCTCTGCCTTAAACCCAGTTCATGGTAGCAGAAGACAGTAAAAGCAATGAGAGTAAGAAGGGCAGAGAGACATGCCTCTATCTGTCCCTTATATTGTATATAGGCTACCCTCCCTAGGGTGGGTGTAGCACTCACACCCATAATCCCATCATCGGACTATGAATCAATCACAAATTCTAGAAGGCCTCCATGAGGCTTTGAGGGGACATCTAGACCCAAACCATAACAACAGGTAAATATTTTGCTTGTAGTTAATTAAAATTACCATAGTTCATTTAATTTGAAAACTTCTGTCTTTGAGCCAGCTGTGAGTAAACCTTATAGTCAAAATAGTTTTAAGTGACTTAATGTGACCTTACCCTTTATAGTTAGAAAATGTTTTCACTTAAGATTTTTTTCCTCTTTTCTAATTAAGGGCATTGGAAGAGCCAACAGAAGAAAACCCAAGGTAAGTATGCTGTATTAGATCCTGTCCTAACCCTCTATGTAGTTTTTACTATCTACTTATGTTGGAGGCTGTTAGACATTTTGGGTGATACCTTAGGGGAGTCATGGCTAACCTTTTAGAGCTTTCAGCGATGACAGCTGGCTGAGGTGCACATGTTTCAGGTTTGCCACCACTGCAGGGCTTATAGTCTTCCATTCTGATTTATAACCGATCTTTTTTTTTAAATCTTCTTCAGCCTCCAGCAACTGAAGATCTTGCAATAATTTGTTTCACAAGTGGAACTACAGGTAAATTTTGAGATGAAATTGTTTCTGAGTAATATCTGAAAGACTACAGATTGCACCTGATTTTTTTTTTAGGAGACTTATAATTATAATGGAAGGAAAGAAAGCAGGAGAGACAGAAGTGGTGTAGTGCTGTCTTCCTGTTGCTCTGTGTGGTGTCCTCAGAATCTGAGAGTACCCTGCATTCGCTGAAACATTTACCCAAAGTAGCCTTAGATTCACCCACTTTCTTAGGGCAAACTATCTCAGACATGAAATCTTAGTTTTTTTTTTCTCTTGTTGCTCCACACTGTAGCAGTAGGTGTGAAATTTGTCCATATTAATGGAGACTGTTTAATGTTTCATGGGAAGGATTGCTGGCTGCTCCGGAATGTTACTCAGCATCTGGCTCTCCAAGGGTGTATCTAACAGTAGAGGCATTTAAGCCCCTAATTCCTGGACAGGGTGCCTTTACTTAACCCACTCTGCTTCCTTTGTGCCCTGCAGGCAACCCCAAAGGAGCAATGATCACCCACCGAAATGTAGTGAGTGATTGTTCAGCTTTTGTGAAAGCAACAGAGGTAAGTATCATCATCTTTCTTGTACTAATTGGCATTAGGCCTCAAGAGTGAAAGTGGTAAAATTAGGTTCACTTTGTGTATAAAGCACTATCAGAAATGTGGACAAGATCTGAACTTTAGTGCAGCTCAGCTGAAGGTCAGGTTTTCTTAGTGGACCTAGTCTCCACATTTTGTTTGTGACCTTTAAGATGAATTGGCAGATGTCATTTACTGCAGCTTTTATATAGTGAATCTATTTGGGTGATGCTTGTGAACATAACCAGGACAGAACAAAGAGGTGACTCTCTGTGCTTTTATTCACCATTCTAGTTTTGGGAAATGTTTCTTCAAGTTGGCGATTAAGAGTTAAAGGCTGATTAAGGTTTTTGAGTTACTATTTATAACAAGTAATTTGACTCCCATTGTAGGAGAAAGGTTAAAACCTCAAACTTAATTAATTTCCTATAAAGTTTACCATCCAAAGGTCTTAGTCTAGCAAGTTGCCATAGTAAAATACTGCAGACTGGGTGGTGTAAATAGCAGACATTTGTGTCCTCACAGTTCTGGAGGCTGTAAGTCCAGAGTCAGCTGCCAGCAAATTTGGTTCCTGGTGAGCATTCTCTTCCTGGTTTGCAGGTAGCAGCTTTCTCACAGAGTTCTCACATTACCTCCTCTCTGTGCCTGCTTGGAGAAGGCGAGCTCTGGTGTCTCTTCCCCAGAGACACTGAGATACCAGCCGTATGGGAGTCAGGCCTATCCACAAATGCAGTCCCACCTCCAGATATATGGAGGCGAGGACTTCAGTATAGGAATTGAAACGGGGACCCAATGCAGTGCTTAACACCAAGGAGGTATTTCAAACCTGTCTTTATAAAGGTACTTACAATACAGTGCCATTCCCTCATACTATTTTAACATTTAACAGTTTGCTTTTGCAATCTCTTGGGAAGGGGTAATCTGTAGCCCTGGTTTTTGTGGCAGGAGATTACTGTTAATGATTTTGGGGAATGGATATCTTTGGTGGCTGCAGAAGGTTGATCTTTGAGTAATCTTGCCCCTTAATTTTACTCCATACTCACTTTCTTTGTCCCAAATACCTTTCTTGCTTACGTTTTCTAAACATAGTACCATGTTTAGTACCTTACAAAAGTAAAATTTTGATATCTAACAGGTCTTGAAAGACAGCTTTAAATGCATTGATGCTTGGTGAAGAACCTGATTACAGAACTATTTAAAATCAATTATAGTATCAAGGGATATTCTTAACTTTGTAAAATAACCATGGCAATGGTCATTATTTTTGTATTAAATCAGAAATGAAAAAGTATGGGAGCTGGGAACATAACTCGGTGGTGGACAGTAGGCTTTGCATGCCTGAGGCTCTGGGTTCAATCCCCAGAGTTGCAAAAGAAAGAAAGAAAAGTATGGCTATGACTGATTCTGAGTTCTCACTATGTTATAATTTCATAAGAAATACTAGTTGCCATGAGGTCATACTTGAATGAAATTAACCTAAGGTTATATAGCCTGCTCAACTTATATCCAGGGCTTCTGCAGCAGCAGAAGTTTGCCCAGGACTGGAGTTTTCACCTGTTGTCATTTTATTACTAAGTATGACCCAACTTTGGGAAGGAGAAGACCATGGCTTGAAAGAGGGTTCATCACCCTCTCGGTAACTTGTCAACACCTTCATTTCTTAGTGTGGCACCAGCTGCTATTGGCAAGAATTCTGTGTTAACATGAACATTTCATGCAAACCCTCACTGTGTCTGCCCCTAAGTAAATCTGTTCTGAGGGAAAACAGATGCCCACACTTAATCTGCCTAATCAGAATTTTACAGCACAGCAAATCCCTTGGCGCTGGATCTGAGGTTGCCTTAAACCAATTGGGATATTTTCATGGGAGAAAGTGGAACTTTAAAGTAAAATATGTTGATCAAACTCAAATACTGTAGGTACGTTTATACAGTAAACAAATGACCTTGGAAATCTTATCTTTTCTCCCCTCCCTTCCCTTTGCAACACGGTTTGCTCTCTTATGTTGGAGTGGATCTTGAGTTTCTCAAGGTGCAGATGAATTTGCTGGGCAGCAGGGTACCGTAATTCTGAAATAATAAATAAACAGAGCACATAATCTCTTAACATTCCAATTTGGGCCAAATTTCCCTCACAGAAAAAAAAAAGTCCTGAAGTGGATGTACTCTGTCATTGAGAATGACCAGTGGCCTCCACTCTATTTCCATAAAATAGTAGTTCTCATTTTATTCTTTGGTGGGAAAAAGAATCATAAGCAAAGACGGTTTCTTGCTGGGCCTGGTGGGTACACTCCCTGGTTGAGAGGCTTGAGCAGGAGGATCACAAATTTGAGGCCAGGCTCACAACTTAGACCCTATCTCAAAATTTAAAAGGGGGTGACAAGTGGGAAAGGGCTAGGGATATAGCTCAGGATTAGAGCATTTGCCTAGCATGCTCAGGCCCTGGGTTCAATCTCTAGTGCCTCAAAAAATAAATTAATGAAATAAGAAGTGGTGTTGAGGTGCTATGTGCTCTGAAAGGAAGTGGGGAATTATTGGAAGTCATAATGCTTCTCTGCTTGCTGGTGTCTTTGCTTTCAGAATGCAGTGAACCCTTGCCCAGATGATACTTTGATATCTTTCTTGCCTCTCGCCCACATGTTTGAGACAGTTGTAGAGGTAGGCATTTGGTTGTGTTGTCTGTTTGTTTGCTTGTGTTCTGCTAAGCTGTTGTATTTTACAGAAAGCACTTGTCTTGAATGCCAGTGACACACACATTTCATTCTTACCACTTGCACACATGTATGAGCAACTACTGCGGGTAAGTGCGATGTGCAGACTCTCTTCCCCTCAGACAATTGTTTGTCCTGCCTCGTTTTAGAAATAGTGCAAATTATTGGAAAGGGTATAATTTTTTCTGGGTCTAAACTGGATACATGAACCTTAATCCTTCATTTAAAAATTAGAAGCTTTTTGAATGATACTAATAGGGACATGATTCCAGAACAATTAATGTAAAAGGAAGATTCTTATTCATTCAGTTTAATAAATCTGGTGAGGCTTCTGTTCTGTAAAAAAAAAAACCAATTTTGATTGTGCTTATTCCTAATGGATGAGTTAGTTTAAGACAAATTTTTCAGGCCAGTGATATAGCTCAGTGGCACAGCACCTGTCTGACAAGCACAAGGTCCTGAGTTTAATTCCAGGTACAAAAAAAAAAAGACTAATTTTTTCACCAATATTTTAAGTGCCCTTGGAAAAGCAAGGTGATGTTTGGCTGATCTTTGCTTGGGCTCCCTGTACACACCTGGGCAATAAATTTAAAAACTGACCCACAACCACCTTTTTTTCTTGGAGATAGTGTATTTTATACCATAGCAAAGACAGTGAGCACCATGTATTCATTTAGTGAGTAATTAGTGAGCACTACCTATCTGCCAGACGCTGTGAGCTGGAGGCAGTTCACTAATAGAGCTGACACTTTTGTTAACTGCTGCCCTGTAAGGTTTTCTTATCCCTGAAAGACTGAAGGTCAGTAGACTCCATCTTCCATCTGTGTTCTATTTGCTGCCCACCTCCAGATCTTGTGAGTTTATAAAGAGATCTCAGTAGAGTTGCCAGTGGACCACATGACCCCAACAGTAGCTCTAGAGATGTGCCTGGGAGGCAGATCACACCAAACAAAAACCTGGGATTTTTCAGCAGTGAACCTTTGTGTACCTGTCCGGTGGTTGCTGCTTTCAGGCTGGAGGCTGTTTGTACTTCTGGTGCACCAGCTTTTGAATCTCCTTTTCTAAGCTTAAAATTGGCAGACTACTTGGCAGGCGTCTTGCACACCGGATAGGGAGAGCAGTTGCTGTGTATGGTAGGTGAATGGCAAGCACTCTGTATTAGGTATGTTGGTACCTTGACTTCAGCTCATTCAACATCTGTTCAGAAAATTCTGTTTTAATTCAAATGAAAGGAAATGAGATTTTCATAAGGTGGACTGGAGGCAAATAGTGAAGTTTTATTTTGAGAACAAATTACCCCTGAGGTTTCTGGAAGATGAAAAATATTTGGAATATATAAAAATGTGTAATTCATTCAGCAGATGTTTATCATGAAGTTTTTATGAAAAAAGGAGGCTTTTTCATAAAAAAAGGAGGCTTTTCATAAAGCCTCTCGATTCATCATTAAAAATGATACCACCTGTGTACTCAGGCGGACTAAGAGAAATCCCATATCTTCATGTTACTTGTACAATGACCATAAATACAAAAACATTTTTTTAAAGAAGCTATCTGTGTGTAGAACCTTTTAAGATTTCAAGTCTGGGCCAGGGATAGAACTCAGTGGCACAAGTGCCTGCCTGGCAAGCACAAGGTCCTGAGTTCAATTCCCGGTACCAAAAAAGAGAAGAAAAAAGATTTCCAGACTGTGCATTGTCTCTTCATGCTGACAGCCCCTGCTGCAGTGATGAAATGTGTGCTGTTTCTGTCCACCTCTAGTGTGTGATGCTGTGTCATGGAGCTAAAATAGGATTTTTCCAAGGAGATATCAGGCTGCTCATGGACGACCTCAAAGTGCTTCAACCTACTATCTTTCCTGTGGTTCCAAGACTGCTGAACCGCATGTTTGACCGAGTAAGTTCCAGGTGGCTAAGTGCAGGGGAAGAATGTTGAGCTCTGAGTTAGAGGCTCAGGTCTGATTGGGCTCAACCCCGAACAATCTGTGTGACCACAGACAGACCTCCTACTCCCACAGAACTTCAGTTTGCTCCACTGTAAATTAGAACACATGTACTTCACCAGATAAGGGTTATTAGAGGAAACACATAAACGCACAAACCGTAAGGCACAATACAGGTAGAAAGTAGGGGGTCATTTTGTTTATTTTATTTGTACAGTAGTCTTTGATCCTCTGATTTCTCATCTATAAAACAGATTGTGAACTCCCTTCCACCATTGCCTGTCTCATAAAGTTACTAACTGGATCACATAAAAATAATTATTAAATGATTTTATTAATTATAAAGCTCTGTGCATATATAAAATATTACTTAGCCACATGGAGAGAAGGAACAAAGCTAAGGTAGGGACTAAGTGGATGCCAGCCCGCTGTGGTGGCAAGACCACTTTGGGTGGGGCAGCTTTGACGCTTTCTACTTTGAGGCATGGCTGCGGTCATCTCTGAGACCCTTATTTTTTAATCATTCTTTAAAAACAATTTTAAATATCTTTATTAAGATAATTCTAATACCATACAGCTCTCCTATTTAAAGTGTATAATTCAAATTTAGTGTTTTCACAAATTCTGCAAGCGTTACCACAGTGAATTTTGGAACATTTTCATCACCATCACCTCCAAAAAAACCTGCTCTGTAGTTATCATCTGCCATGCTCCTACCTTCCTCCACCCTTAAGCAACTACTGACTACCTTCATATTTAGAGATTTCTCTGTTCTGCACTTCTGTATGCATGGAGACACACTATATATGTTCCTTCGTGACTGACTTTCATTAGCTTGTTTTCCCCCAAGTAGGATAAATCAGTACTTCGTTCCTTTTAGTAGTCAAATTATATTCCATTATATCGAAGTAACACATTTAGCCCTTCATTCATTGGTCATTTGGGCCATTCCCAGCTGTTGGCAATTACAACAAATGTTTGTGTACAAGTTTCTATGTGGACACATGTTCTCATTTCTCCTGGGTATGTACCTAGGCATGGGATTGCTGGGTCATAAGGTTGCTGTGTGCTTAACTGTTAGAGCAAACGCCAGATTGTTTTTCCAGAGCAGCTATACCATTTTCCTCCCCCACCAGCACTGTACAGGGTTCTGGTTTCTCATGTCTTCACTAGCACTTGTTGTGCCTGACTTTTTGGGTCTGGCCATTTTGGGAGTATGAATACCTTCGTATGTCGTGCCTCATTAGATTTTTGGACAAGCAAACACCACGCTGAAGAGATGGCTGTTGGACTTTGCCTTCAAGAGGAAAGAAGCAGAGCTTCGCAGTGGCATCATTAGAAACAACAGTGTGTGGGATAAACTCATCTTCCACAAAATACAGGTAACAGACCCACAGTTAGTACTTCCCAGATGAGCTCCCTTGGGTCTCAAGATTTCCATGAGGGCTGTCTTTTAAAAGGAAAATGAGGGTAAGGGAAAGAATGGCATGATTTTATCAGTTCTGGCACATGTCTAAAAATTAAGGACAAAGCCATTCAGTAAACCTCCTTAGTCTCCAAGGTACATCTGCACAGTCTTTTAGCCATCTAGGGAAGAGGATTCAGGGTATTTTATTCTTTCTAATTCTTCACTTTGTTTAGCTTTTTTGGAACAAGTATGTCACTCCTGAGGTAAAATTGTAAACATGAGTGATAAAGAACGTGTAGTAACATTATGTCCCCTCAAATGCCAAAGTGGTGGTTGCCGCAACAGTTCCACCCTACTCTTACTCTGATTCCCTAAATACCTGTAGCAGAGGTGTTTCTTATTCCTGTACTTGTGGACAATGAATGAGCAGCTCTGGGTGGAAATAAACCCAAGCCCTGAGTTCCTGTTGTGAGCATCTGTGGGTCTTCTGTCCTAAGTATGAGTTCTGTCCCTTTCCACCCATAGAGGAGCTGGTAGATCATTAGACGGGGTTGATCACTAGATGCTGATGGATCAGCATGGGATCCCAAGCACATGTCTTTGACTGAGGAGCTGACTGCCTTGCCGATATGTAGCGCTCACTTTCTCCCTCTCTCTCCACCATGCAAGTCAAGCCTGGGTGGAAAAGTCCGGTTGATGGTCACAGGAGCTGCACCTGTGTCTGCCACTGTGCTGACGTTCCTAAGAGCAGCCCTTGGCTGTCAGGTGAGGTGCACTTCACATCGTGGGATTATTTCAGACTTTATGGTACTAAGATCTCTTCTTTACCAAATGTCGTTTTGATTCTGTTTCAGGTTTTTTAAATTGACAAATCAGAATTGTATATATTTGTGGTATACAAAATGGTGTCTTTAGTATGTGGAGACACTGTGTAATGGCTCAGTCAAACTAATGTGTGACTTTACATCCTTCTCACTTTGCGCATTCTGAGAATACTTAGAATCTATTCTCATAGTCGTTTTCAAATTTACAAGACATTGTTATTAAGTATAGTCACCATGTTGTACAGTATAGATCTCTTGAACTTACTCCTCTTAACTGAAATTTCATGTGCATTGGCCAATCCCCCCACCCACAATTTGTGTGCGTTTTATGGTAGTGCTTTTTAATTTTTTGGATGATACATCATTGCTAGGTTTCTTAGAGAAGTAAGCATTTATATATTTTACCTCAGGCATGGAAGATGTGTTTGTATCCATCATTTGTATAATTTCTCTAGGGTAAGGCACAAGCCATGCCTATGGAATCAGGCGTACAGGTGTGAATGGGTCGTAAGTGATAAACCTACCCACAAAGCATTTTGAGAGCATGTTTTAAAGGGCACAGGGTATGGTGACAGATAGGACATGTGGGGTATACCATGAACTGAGAAAGGGGCTACACTCCCATGTTAGTAGTCACCTGTCATATAGAAGTAGCCCTTGCTCATCCACAGAAAGTTGAAGAAAAAGTGAATATGGATGTGAGCTGGTGTTTGGGAGTGAAGATTTGGTTGTATTTTTTGCCATTGAGTAAATTTAATATACAGCAAAAGATTTCATAATCGGCAGTTATTCAGAAGGTAGTGAACCTTAATTGTACATTTCCTGCAAGAGCATGGCTGTCTTCCCTCAATAATGTCCCCCTTCCTGGTCACCCAGTTTTATGAAGGCTATGGACAGACGGAGTGCACTGCCGGCTGCTCCCTGAGTGTGCCTGGAGACTGGACGGCAGGTATGACTGGGGGGACATCCACTTCTGGAACTGTCTTATTGGAATTTGGTGACTGAAATGATTGAGACTGGGATAATAATCGATTGGCTCATTAGCCAGTTTAAGTGTTATGTCCCAAATAATTAGGACGTGGAGTAAACACTCTTATAGTCCAGAGAGCCAGGTGGAGATTTCCCCCTGTGGCCAACTATAATGCCATTTTGGAGCTCTGACTATAATGCCAGGTGACAGTAGGAACTTGCCTGTACCCTAAGGAGAACAGTGACAGAGGATGGCTTTTATAACCAGAATAAGACTGTCTGACCCAACAGAGCTTGTAATTGGTTAGGGTCCTACCATTTGCTGGCAAGTTAGTGCAAAAATTGTTATTAAATTCATACTGTGTGCTGTGCTAGGTGGTAGGATTACGGAAGGCAAGAAGAGAGAAATAACACAAACAACTATGCACCCATCACATACAAGGCTCTGTGATGGGTGCTAAAGGTGGACATTACATGGGAGTGAGCTCAGAATCTTCCTGTGAAAAAGAGCAAGAGAAAATGATAGATTGTTGCTTAAATAGCATGTGAGCACAGAGAAGAATTATACAGCGTTATGGCTTTGAAGCCAGGATCCCAACTTGAGTCTGACTGCAAAACTTTTGTGCTTTCCCCTCTGCTCTATTGGTAGCATATTTGACACTACAATAAGTAAACATCCGTGACTTATCTGGAATATATTACTGGTCCCATTCAGTAACATAGATTTTACTAGCTAGTACTACCTACTAATTCTCCTAGGATTAATGCTGATAGTCTGTGAGTCTTCATGGTGTTTATTTTTAACCTCAGGTTTCTTAGAACTCCAGAGAATTTGGAATAGTAATCTTTATATGTTAAAATTATTAAAATATCGGAATAATTATTTGTGATTCTTCTAAAATATATTTAATATTAGTTATTTTTGTTTTTGGAAAAGACAACCCAATCCTAACACCCTTTTGACAAGAGAGTTACGTTGACTCTGGAAATAAGCACTGTTCTACCTTAATAAACTTAAATGTCAAACATCTGTACTTTAGGAAAGAAAGGCTGTATTGATCAGAACCAGGTGGTATGAGAGAGAATAATCAAGGTTTGCCAGAGCTGTCTGTGTATGTTCTCTCAGAGAGAGTGGGGACCCCAGGAAGTCTATCTGTATGTGGGGGGAGGAGAGTAATAAGTGCGCTCACTGTGACCCTAAAAACCATGTAACAGTTTTAGAAAGCATGCTTCCACGGGTTTGTACTATCCTTTAAACTCAGTGGCTAAATTACTTATACTTCGAAAAATAGCCTCAAACTTAGGAAAGGTCTGGAAAAGACTTTTGAATATTTTCATTTTGCTTCTAGGAAGAAACTGTCTTAGACTATTTTATCAGAGAGAGAATGGTTATAACTGCAGAGGCCAGAAGTTGATAGCAGCTGTTTTTATAAGGAGGCTTATTTGTTACAAAAATACTGTGGCCTGAGAATATTAGCCATCCCCTTAGGAATGATGATTCTCTTATTTAATATACAGGCCACGTTGGTGCCCCAATGCCTTGCAATTTCATAAAACTTGTTGATGTGGAAGAAATGAATTACATGGCTGCCAAGGGTGAGGGCGAGGTGAGTGAAACCCCATTAGTCACTGACTCAAGTGGCATTTCCTAGAACAGCGGCCAGTAAGAGTGGTTCCAACACTGCTCGGAGCTCGACTATACCAGTGATTATGGAGTCAGACAGGCTTTGTTTGTGTTTAACTCTCCAGAGGCCTCATGGAGGACACTAGTTCCTGCTTTCAGCGAGACATGTTAGAGAATTGAACCCCAGCACATGATGCAAAGGCTGCAGTGGCCTAGGTCCTTGGGGCCCATTTCCTGCCAGCTAATTGCCCTGGATGCCTATTAGTGAACCTCTGTCTCCTGGATAGGAGGCCTAATTACTTAAAAGTGATTTCATGCCCTCTGGAGCTTTCTGGTAGCTTTGAGCTAGAACCGAGGGCAAAGCATTAACCCTACAATTTGATTGCAGCTGAGGCAAATAAGAAAGGGAAGTGGAGCATTAGAGGTGCCTCTTAAGATCTGATGGGGGCTCTGGTTACTCCCTTGGGATCATGGAACTGAGGGCTTTTAGCTAAAGAGTGGCATGTACAGACAGACATCAATACCCCAGTCTTGTTTGGAGGGTCTCCAGTAAACGCTGCTAACAGATCCATTTTTATTTTCTTTTTTTTAAAGATATGTGTGAAAGGGCCAAATGTATTTAAGGGCTACTTGAAGGACCCAGCAAAAACAGCAGAAGCTTTGGATAAAGATGGCTGGTTACACACAGGGGACATTGGAAAATGGCTGCCAGTAAGTCGTTGATAGTTTTGTTCCACTGCAGGGGAGAATATGTCCTACTTACTGCTCAGCTCCTATGTGGCAAGGGTACCCGAAATTTTCTCTTTCCCTTTCTCCTTTTTGAATGGACAGTTGACTATTCTATTTCCAGGTTGATACTTCGCATACTTGTGTTGACTTGAACTGTGGCAAATTTGTTTTGATGCTTAACATCAACTCTAGCTGCTGCTTCTCATTTGAAATCCAACACATTGTGGCTCTTTACAGTATTGATGCTGTTCTTTGATGTTGGGGCTGGCTGGGATTCCCACAGTTACCAAGTGAGATGACTGACCTTCCCAAAGAGCCTGGCGCACTCTCCCTCCTCAGCACTGATAAAGGAGTCTGAAGTTCCACCTCTGTGTAGTTTTTGAAACCTTCCTCCGTGCAGGCCCCGTGGGGGGTCTGAGCCATGTTCTCACAGACCCTCACTGACCTGGTAAACCAGATATGTATGGACCTCGTTCACTAGGAGGCTGGATAAGGCATGCTAAAATAGAGGAGGCAGACATTGCTAGTGGGCTGATAGGTCACTGGTGGCAAGTGGTGAAGCAAGAGTGGGAGCGGGCCTGGAGTCCTTTTTCTGTCTCTGTGCACAGCTTTGAGCAAGTCACTCAATCTCTGTAAGCCTTAGTTTCCTTCTCTGTAAAGGGATGATGCCAGATCCTGCAAGATGTCATAAAGGATGATGTGTAGCAAATACCTTGTACTGTGTCGTGATTGATACTATGCTGCTCACGGCCCCTTCCTTTCTGATCAACAGAATGGCACACTGAAGATTATTGACAGGAAAAAGCACATATTTAAACTGGCGCAAGGAGAATACATAGCGCCTGAGAAGATTGAAAATATCTACCTGCGGAGTGAACCTGTGGCCCAAGTGTTTGTCCACGGAGAAAGCTTACAGGTGCGTCAGCGATTTGCAGGTTGAGAATGTGATGCTCAGCATCGCCCGTGCCTTGTCCTCCAGGGGCTTAGGTGTAATTGGCAGTTCCAGACGAATAAGCATTGACTTTCGTGTCTGACCTGTCATTAATTCACTATTGGTTTTTGCCGCTTGGCATTTTCTACTCAGAAATTGATTTTTCTTTTTGATTTCTATATTTTAATTTTAATTAAAGTGGTCTGGTTATACCAGTGGTGGTCAGATAAAGATAGTGGAAGGTGGGTAATGCAGTATATACTAATTTAATGATGTAAGAAAACTATATATGAATTATGAGAAAGTTTAAAAAATTTAAACATATTAAACCTAGCTTATTTATGATCTGCTCCTAAATAATTTTTGAGTAAATTGTAGCTGTGAGCTAAGCATATTCAAAGTTGAAAATCAAAACCAATTTTGCAATGAAATATAAATTTGCCAAGATGTAGGCTGGGTGGTAGCAAGGAAGAGAAGAGGTCTTGGTTCCCTGAAAGTTAATATTTTGACAAATGTTTCAATTTGAAAATTATTTCAGGAGAATATTTTCTTAGGAGAAAATAAACCTGTTTTTTAAGGTTACACTTATTTGGTCTAGAACCTTACCATGCTTTTTATTTTTGTTTAACTTTATTGTTACTGAGTTATAAAGAATGAGGTACTAGAGAGATTTTTAAAATGACCATATAAATTTTCTTTCTGCTTTTTCTAAAGCAAATAGGTAACACTTATACTTTGCTTACTTGACCTTATTTTAGTTTTATACAGTGCCTTTAAAAAGTATACACGGAAGTAAATAAAAATTAGGGTTTTGTTAGATTTTTATTTCCCCACTGGTTTTTAGAAACTTTAACTGCAACATTCCTGGTGTCATCTGTATTCCAGAGCCAGGAATTCTGCACCTACGCTCTGGGAGCTCCTGTGGGGTGGAGGGGTGGAGGAGTGGAGGGGTGGAGGAGTGGAGGGGTGGAGGCTGGAGTATGTTCTCAGGAGAGGACCTGGAACTTGCATCAGACCCTGCAAGGGTCTGTGATGCAGAAAAATGAAGGACCTTTACGTGCGAGCACTTGGAATAATTCACTGTGATAACTCACTGTCTGTGGTAAAGGCATTTCTCATAGCAATTGTGGTACCAGATGCTGAGGTCTTAGCTTCCTGGGCCAAGAAGAGAGGCTTTGAAGGATCCTTTGAGGAGTTGTGCAGAAACAAGGTAAGGCTCTGGAGTGTCCAGCCCCTCCTCTGTCAGCTTCACGTTGAGTGTGCTTATGGCTGAGCAGGCACCTTCAACAGAAGACCCTTGTATTTTTCCTACCTTATTAGGATGTCAAAAAAGCTATCCTAGAAGATATGGTGAGAATTGGGAAGGAGTCTGGTCTGAAAACATTTGAACAGGTATGATTTTTATTAAAGTGCATGAATTTCTGTAAAACTTTGGTTTGAAGACTTTTTACAAGTTGATCACAGAAGTGGATGAGGAGGAATGAGTAATGGAGTGGTTCAGTAGCGGGGGGCTTTTGGTTTAAGTGTGTGATCAGTCTTTTCTGAAGTCTAAGATACAACCTGAATTCTGCCCTAATGGGATGGATACCTGTCCTTTGTTGAGAAAGCACAGCCTGGCTGAAGGGAGAGGATGTCTTGGATTCCTGCGGGGTCTCCATCCCCTCCGAAGGCTTACGTGCTGCTTGGACATTTTAGGTTGCACTGCATCTGTTCTGTCCTCTCTCCTCCTCTAACAGCCTGTTGTTTGCAGGTCAAAGGCATTGCTCTGCACCCTGAATTATTTTCTATTGACAATGGCCTTCTGACCCCAACGATGAAGGCAAAAAGGCCAGAGCTACGGAACTATTTCAGGTCACAGATTGATGAACTGTATTCCACCATCAAGGTGTAAGGCGAGGAAGAAAGCGCAGAAGAGATGGCACACCTCCACGTCCCTTCTTCTACTGAGGGCCTTCATGTTGGGAATTTTGACTGCAGCAAGCATAGGGAAGGAAACGTCCGTGTTTGACTTGTCCATTCAGGGTCTTGTCATAGGATTATTAGAGGAAATGGAACACTGCCTTACCATCACCTCGTATTGCAGACCATATTCATGGTGATATACAATTTCCAAAATGAGCCTTAAAATTGTAAAGGGGAAACTATAAAAGTGCTAAGTTATTTGAGACTTCCTCAGTAATAAGGTGGGTGTTAAAACTTCTATCTCCCTGTTTTTCTAACCAAGGGGTTAGGACTCTGCTGTTGCTGAAATGTCTGCTGTGTGCTGCGAATTCTGCAGCTGTCTGCTGCTCTGAGGAGTGCAATGCACTGGAGGGAAGTTGTTCCTTGAGAAACAGGAACAACTGTCCTCGCTGGAGAATATCACAAGTGGACCAGAGATTTTTTTTTAAATCCCTGCCACCTCCCTTTACCATCTCACATGCACTCACTGAACCCTTCTGATGTAAGGGTTCAAAACAATCCCCTCCTGTTGTTCCTGCTGGGGCATAAGGTTCCCCATAAACCAAAGGACTGGTCTACCTTGGAACAATGCGAGTGCTGAGTCTCAGAAGAATGGCGGCCCGTCGGGGCGAGTGGCTTCTCATCGTGCAGCAGGCTGCTGTCATACTCTCCTCCATACCTGGTTCCTCCCTCCATCCTTCCCAGGGGTTATGAAAAACCTGCCTTAGACTCTGCAGTGAAGACAGCATTTCAAGAAAGAATTACCTGGATCAACTACGCTCACCTGTGATGCCCGAAGAGCTGTCCACTTGATCTTCACTGAACCACTCACTGTTTGTAATGGCCAATGGACTTTTAATGTGGTTTTCATATCAATTGATAATGTGGTGATTAACTTGCCTTTTTGCCCCCCCAAATGAACTCTCAGGCAAAGCATGTCTTCATATATATTAAGGGAATAGTTATACTTGGGTAATTATTGAAATGGAGGGTAATAAGCAAATGTTCTTATATCATGATACTACCTGATCTCTGTGAACTATATTTGACAAGCCAAAATTCTGAGATGGAAAATCATTTTTTTTCCAGAAATCTGGAAAAATCATTTCCTGGGATTAACTTCATAAGGGATATTTTTAAAGATAATTTGGGAAATTAATAGCATTTCACTTTAGTGCAAGTGTTTGCCACATTTGACTGAATTTAGCTGTCATTTTTACATTTAAAGCCACTGTTGGATATGTGAGAGTATGTGTGTTATACAAGCACAACAGGGTTTGCACTAAGAATTGTCATTGTAATAACACTATTTGGTAGCCTAACTTCATACATGTATTCTTAATTGCACAAAACGTCAGTAATTTGTCACATTGGGGTTTTGAATGTTTGCTTTAAGTGTTGCTATTTCTATGTTTTATAAACCAAAACAGAATTTCCAAAAACAATGAAGGAAACCAAAATAAATATTTCTGCATTTGGAGTGAGTGAAGTGTCTCTTTGAAGTTTTAACGTTTAATAGCTCATGATGCACACAAGCAAAAAGTGAGAATGAGCCCTTGGTCTCCAGTCCCTCCTGCTTGCTTACTTCCCTCTCCCATTGTTCTCTGACACTTCCAGGCACTGCCCTGAGCCTCTCACTGGGTTGTCTGTGGCAAAAGACTTAATGTGTTGCAGAGAAGAAATTTGTTGTGTGAGTAATATGGGGTATTCCTGGAAATGGAACTTACTTGTTCAAAATCTGCATTCCAGGAGACACTGCAATAGCGGTTCTGGGCTGGGTTTAATTCTACCATATTTTAATAAGTCTCTTGCTGTGGAACTCTTAATTTTTGATGGTTTTATTTATTTTTACTGCATATTTGTCATACATACTGATCAGATTCATCATAGGGAATTTGTCCCTGTACATAATGTATCTTAATTCTTTCTTCTTTTTTCCCCATTCTCCTCTCTCTCCAACTTGTCTTCTCCTCCCCATGTATACAACCTTTATTTCTCCTTTTTCCTTCCATTCCCTTTTCCCCTTTTCCTTTCCTCCCTTTTCCCCTCCCTTGTTCCCCTTTCCACTTGAACATGTTCTTCCTATTTCCCAGTACCCTCTGTTATGCTCCTTATTTATCCTTTGGGTTTCTCACACAAGAGAAACAATGTGATATTTAAACTTGTGTGTCCTGATTTATTTCACTTAAGATTGTGGTCTCAAGGCGCATCCATTTTCCTACCAGTGATTCAAGTTTATGTTCGTTTATGACAAAGTAGTACTCAACTATATGTAAATACTTAATTTTCTTTATCTGCTCATTTTTTGATGGACATATGGGCTGTTTCCAAGATTTACCTATTATAAATTGAGCTGCTGTAAACATGAATATGCTGGGTCATATTTGCTTTAAGTGTTGCTATTTCTATGTTTTATAAACCAAAACAATTTCCAAAAACTTTAGCTTTTTGAGAAATCTCTGTACCAATTTCCATAGTGGTTGTACCAGTCTACGTGCCCACCCGCAATGGAGAAGGGTTCTTTTTTCCCCACAACCTCACCAGTATTTGTTATTGGTTGATTTTTTGATGGTAGCCATTCTTTCTAGAGTGTGGTGGAATCTCAGTGTTGTTTTAATTTGCATTCCTCTATGGAAGTATTTGATGTCTCATTTATAGAGATCATCTTTTCCCTTTTTCTTTCCCTCTATCTCTACTCTACTGTGTACCATTTTAACGAATATCTTTTCCATAGGTATTAGTTAACTTAATTTTTTCCAAGCCCATTGTGTTCATATCCATCTCCTCTGTCCCTTAAATTTTATGTTCTGTGTGTTTTATGTTTGTTTGCTTCTTCTAAGGCAGTAGCCCTGTGCATACCTCTGATAAAGCTTGTCTTACTCCATTTTTTTGTTTCATAACAAAATACTAAAGAATAAGTAATTAGAAAAAACAAAGGTTATTTTAGCTCATGGTTGTGGAAGCTGGGAAGTCCAAGGGCATGGCACTGGCATCTGGTGAAGGTCTTCATGTTGGTGAGGACTCTCTGCAGAGTCCCAAGGGGTACAGAGCATTACATGGCAGGAGGGCTCATGCTGGCTTTTATAACACACCACTCTTGTTATAACTGACCCACCACCATGAGTATGTAGGGAGTTAGCCTGTTTGTGATAGCAGAGCACCCCCCCCATCCCGTTACCTCTCGAAGTTCCCATCTCCAGTGTCATTAACATGGGACCTTGGGGATTAGATTTCAACGCATGAATCCTGGAGGGCAAACATTCATACCACAGCAAAGCTTTTGGTTAATTCTGTCTTCTTTAGTTTTTAAAATCCATACTTTATCTTACTTTCTCTTCCTCTTGCTTGCCCTGGCTGAAGTGTGAAGTCCTGGAGAATAGAGATTCCCCTCCTTTTTCCTCCATTAGCACTGAACACGGGGCATAAAAGCACAGATGTTCACTGAATGTGTCTTTTGAATAAATACCCGAAATACTGAATCGAGGTCTTCTTGCAACGAGGCCGACAGTGAACCCTGGATAATAGTTTTATGATGGTGAAAGACACATACAGTTACCACCCTTGGAGTGTGTGGCTCAGTGGGAGTGAATATTCATATTCTTGTGCTCTGGTCACCATTAAACATCCACAAAACTCCTTTTCTTGTAAAATAGGAAAGCAGTGATTACATTACGCTACTCCTCCATCTTCCCTCACCTCAGCCCGACAACCATTATTCTATGACTCTATCGTGTGAGAGTGTGTGTGTGTGTGTGTGTGTGTGTGTGTGTGTGTTTGCATACGGTACTGTGCAGTGAACCCAAGGCCTTTGCACCGTTACATCCCCAGCCCTCTTATATTGTTTAAAACCGGATCTTGCTAAATTGCACAGAATGGGTTTGAATTTGTGATCCTTCTGCCTGTGTCTTGCAGAATGCAGGGATTACACTGTACACCACCACTCCTGGCTGTCTCTGAGAGTCTGATTACATTCCAGGTAGAGCCCGAGGCAGGAAGCCCACGTGGCATGGGCAAATCCAGCAGTGGCTAGCGCTCCACTTGGCTCCTCCCCCCATGCCCAGTTAGGACACACCCTGGTTTTATATCTAAGCTCAACAAAGCAGTGTGTTTTTAAATATATTTGGCAGTTTGTAAATATTTTCGCCTTTCTCCCTATCTTTAGGTTTACTTAGAATAACAACTAAAAAGACCTAAGTGTTGATACATGCCAGGAACATTTTATATTTATAACATTTTGTGCCACTTTTCTGCCTTCATCCCCAGTTTCCAGGTGAGGAAATTGAAGCACACATGTGACTGGGTCTGTGGCACACTCTCACAGACAGAACAGAGCTGGATCTGGCCTCCAAACACTGAACTCTGAGCCCCAGGCTGTGGATCACCGCTCCTTCTTGTCTGCCTTTAGCTGTGAACTTCTTGATCGAATATGGACTGCTCCATGCAGCAGTTCTACCTTCAGTACAAATGCTTTTCACTTTTATCTGGCTTGTGTCATACCAGAGGTTAATAGCAGGTGGAGGTTGCTGTTATATCTGAAGACACTGGAGCGTAATGGCATGCTGATAAAGGGAGTGATAGGGCAGGCGAGGGACCAGCTGTCATCAGGGAAGGCGGAAGGACAGAACCATAGCTAAAGGAGGAATTGACCTGCAATGAAACTCTTCCGTTGCAGTGGAAGAGAAGATGGGAAATGTGGGCCAGATGCAGGCAGAGCCGAGGTATTTGGATGGGGAGATTAGGAAGCTTCTGTCTGAGTGCTTCTAGTTTTTCACTTGTAAGTTCCTTTTTATGAATGAGAGTATGAGACTGGGAGAGAACAGCTAACTTCTAGGCCAGACATCCAGTAAGAGGCTGAGCTGAGTCTTCTGACTCCACAGCCCCTCCACGTGTGGATCACCTGTTTTGTTGTCCCCTCCCACATGTGACACCTAGGAGCCTGAGCATCCCAGTGCCCTGTCACTGTTGTTTTCGTAACTAGTGAGTGCTTACTCGTTCCTCAGTGCAGCTACACTTTTGTAAACACACCTGCTTGCAGTTTTAATTTTAGTTTGCCGTAAGGTGAAGGAAGATAAATGCTACGAACTTGTTCCCTTTTCGTATTTCCCTCATTTCCAGCAGTGTTTTTCTCAGCAGCATAAGCAAACAGAAGACGACCAGCCTGCCCAAGGTGCTAGCGCAGGTGGACAGAGGACCTGGGAGCTGGCAGCACCTTCGTGGTGAGGGCTGCAGCCAGTTAGACTGGGCAGGCCGGGAGCATCCCTCCCATTCTTTGTCCTCATTCAAAGCAGCTGAGTCCGACTGGAGAGAACTGACTCACCTCAGGTTCCCAGCTCAGAAATAACTTTTCCCAGCAAAGCAAAGCTGAGAAACCTCCGCTCTAGCTTGGCCTGGAGCACGCAGACTGAGATCCCGAAAGGTCACTCCTTAGCCCCTTTGCCCACCCCAAACCAGACTTCCTTTCACCACTGTATCCCTGATGAGATACATCAATGTTAAACTGACTTCTTCACTCAGCAGGGACAGTTGGGAAACGGGCTTACCTTATTTCTTAGCCATATTTTTGTGCTAAAAAAAAAAAGCAATTCAGTATTTTCTTTGAATTCTTGACCCCTTCCCATCATTGAGTCACTTAAAAAGAAGCCTTGCTAGATGAATTTTACTTCTAATCAGTCTTCTTAAAGTGCTATTCTCAGATTCTGTTCTTGGCCTGAGGCAGGATTATTCTTTTTCCACACAGGTATTTTGCACAGAAGTTTTTACCCACTCTTTTTGGTTGAGATTTTTAACAGAGGAAGGGGGATGGTTTTGACTGCCAAATCTCTCTGACCAAAGCTGTGGATACACAGTAATATTGAAGTCCCCCGCAAAACCCTAGCAGGCTTCCTGCCTTGCATGTGGCTTGTGAAACCCCACAGGTGAGTGCTGGCAGTAACCACAGCACCAGAGCCCTGCGGCAGGGCTGGGTAAGCGCTGGTACCAATAGCACATGTGTCACGTGTGTGAAAACCAGTTTGCTCACATTCTGCACCAGGCAACCTGTGCCAACACAGAGGGACTCCGCTGTGTGAGTCTCTGGGGTTCCCACACCCACAGATACTGCCTTCTCCGCCCCATGGCACTCCCTGTGGGCTCCTCAGCCCCACCCACTCTCAGTTGTCAGAGGGCCACGCATTTGGGTGAAATTTCAGGGCTGGGCCAGGCAGCCCCAGCTCCCAGGTCCTGTTGATGCCTTCTCTGTGGTCTGTGAAGTCTGGCCACTTCCCTTCACCCCTTGTGCCCAATGCCCAGCCCAGACAGAGGCCATTTCTTCCCAGGACAATTGTACTAGGCTCTGCGTTGGCCACCCTGTCTCTTGTATGGGTCTCTGCTGACTCACTTTGCAGCAGGAATGATTTCCCTCACGCACAGATCTAGCCATGTGCCTCCCCTGCTGAATCTGTCAGAGGCTTCCTTTTTCTCTCGTCTCAACAGCTTGATGTAGTCAGAGTTTCTCCAACTTTATATTGAAAGAGGAGCTGAAAATGGCCCAAGGAGTTTAAAATGCGGGTTCTGGTTCAGTAAATCTGGAATGGGGCCTGCAGTTCTGCCTTTCTAACAAGCTCCAGGAGATGCCAGGCTGCTGGCAGTGGTATGACACACAAGTGGTCTCTTGGGCTAAGTGGTAAGGTCCAAGGAGCCCGAGTGCTGTCTATGCCTTACATGACTGCAGGCGAAGGGTGGGAGAGCTGTGTCCTCCTAGAGGAAGTTCTGTGAAGAAGAATTCTGCGTCACCTGCGAATCTGTCTATGACGATGCTGCCCTTGGCTATTCCACTATGCCATTCTTGGCTGAAGACAAAGTTACTGAGGAAAGGACACTGGCTTCCCAGGACCCTCAGAACAGGACTGGCCTTAGAACTGAGTCTATTCCCTGACCCAAAAAAGTTGTGTTAGAGTGAGCAAGGTCATTAAGAAAGTGAAAATTTTTTTCAGGAAGTTCTTTTCTCACTGCAGGTTGGGGGAGCCTTATGGAGACATTTTTCTAATGTAGAAATGTTCCATTTCTTCCCTTATGTTCCCCCTTCTTGCATTTTTCCCTAAGACATTCTTTTCCTCTGGGTGTCCTTTCATTTCCTTTTCTCTCTCAGCTTATGTGCTCATTTGGCCCTTTTACATCAGTTTGAGTCATAATAAAATTATTTTCGAAACAGGTTGGAAGCCTGCTGTTCCTTAGCTAGAGACATCTTGGTTTTGGCTAGAATCCTCCTGCCAGGATTCCGGTAGCAGCCGTGCCTCGCCCTTCAGGGAGCTGGGACTGGAATCTGAGGCATGTGACTTTGTGTTGTCATGATGTAGTGGTCAGACCCAGTTAGCCATGTGATCTCCGCTTGGGTAGGAACAATGCCAGTGAAGTCTGGGAAAAGTAGGACAGCGTTAGTTACAGAGCAAATAAGTTTAGTCGCCTGATAAAAAAGCCATGACTACTGAAGAGTATATGACATACGAAAGAATCTAGTGGCACTATAGTTTGCTACAGTGGAGAAACCTTTCTGCCCCAAAACTTTTGCCAAATAGTACTTTCATTGTGGTTCTTATTTCCCCTTAAAGGGAACATCCAAGAGAATATCCCCGCTTTTCCTCTTCCCCCACCCTCCTGGGACACTTCCATTTGTTTCTCAGTGTCACAGTCACAGAGGTTTGAGCAGTTGGTCTGTTTAAAACAGATAACAACCTTAGTTTATTAGGCTGTGAGTTCAGCGAGACATTCTTGTTTACTCAGTTTACTGTTGTTTACTCATTTAGAAGTGGTGCTGGAAAGTAAATAACAAAGTAGGAAAACTTAAGCAGTAAATTATTTTCCTCTCTTCAATACAAAATCATACTGTTTGCTTTAAGGGAAATTTATAGGAAAGGTCTCGATAAATTATGGATGAACAGTGAATTGATGAACAATTCATGTGAAGGGGAAACAAGCTAAGGAAGACAGTTAAAACACCTATTACTAATCTTAAACTGACTTTGAATCAATATTTACAAGGTCTGAAAATGAGCAGCTCAGTTCTAAAATTACAGATCACCTCCAACCTCTTTCTTTACCTGCCCTCTGGTGGACAGGGTGGTGAACAGGAAATGTATCCCAAGTATCCAAGTAGTTTTCTAGTTCATTATTTTCTATAATTTGTGTTATAAGAACAATAGAAGTTTCCTCTCATTTCCTAAACATAAAAACACTTTACATAACTTCAGGACCCACTACCCAGGTGTCCTCCAGTGTCCCACACTGACCTCTTCTCAGGTACCTCTGAGGTTCCTCAGCAGGTGCTTGCCTTGCTCCAGGACACCCTCTGTCCTCAGCACCCCCCATGCTACCTCCCCTCCTGAACACTCTCCTTCCTCCTTCGACACCCTCCCCGACACTCACACAAGTCTGGTGGATTCAGCAAACATTTGCAAAAGGCTGACATTGTTGGAAAAAGCACCTTGCAGCACACTTGCCATAGGAAACCCCGACCGCCAGCTTCAGCTTCCCAGCAAAGTATCTGCCATTCTCCTTGTGCCGAGATTCTCATTGGCTGGATCCTCCCGGGGCTGGAACTTCTGTCTGCTGGGCTTCACCTCCTCCCTCCAGGGCCCTTTTTGGCCCCTTGGCCAGCCTCCAGCCCCCAAATTACATTCAGACTTTCTAATGAGCCTTTTTGTTGTCCTCTTCCCACCCCAAACTAAGCTCTACACCTGGCTTTACCTACCCTGAAGCTCATGAAGGTGGTCTGGTCTCCATCCTCAGCAATACAGAAAACCTATAGAAACCTTGACATTACTATTCTACATCAAATTCTTGGGAATGGGGTCTCACAGGACCTCAGGTAGAGTAAGCTGGGAGTTTTTACGTTCAGCACTGACTTGCTTCGCCATGCTGTATCACCTTGGAGATTGTGGAATACTCTTTCCCTGAGCTCTCCCTTTGCCAACTTCTGTCTCCCCCTTGCCATATACACTGGTTCTGTTTCTCTGGACAATGCTCATGCAGATAGGTGCGTCAGGCCTTGCTGTGGGACATAAGTAGGCACGTAACTAGGCTTTCTTGCTGAGTGTTAGAATTCGGATATGAGACTTGGAATAGCTGCCTGGTGCCAGCTCCGGCCCTGAGTCCTGGGAAGTAGGGCAAGGCCACCACATGCTAAGGGTGGGCCTGTTCTTTAGTATCTTCATATGGAAAGTGGAATCCTAGTACCTGCTAAACAGGGTTACTGAGAGTATTAAATGAACTAATAGACACTAAATGCTCAGAACAATGCCTGATCATACTACATGCTCAGTAAATCCAGTAGATGATGATAACCAGAGAACCTGCCTGAGAGGAAAAAATAACATATAAAGAAGGCAAGAAAATGGGCTGTGAGCCTTGCTGGCTTCTCCAACTGACCTTGACACTCATCCTACCTCTGGGCTTTTTAGTAACATGTGCTTATAAATTCCTTCTATTACGTCAACCTGTTAGGGTTGAGTTTTTGTTACTTCCCCCAGAGTGCTAAATTCCTTCCTTTTTTGGTGGGGCGGAACTGGGAATCAAACTCGGGACCTTGTACTTGGCAGGTAGGCACTTGTGCCACTGAGCTATATCCCTAGCCCATTTCTTCCTTTCTTAACAGTAGAGGCATTTGTTTTTTTAGAGTTGAAAAATTCTAAATATCGACAGTATGTGGAACCAAGGGAACTTCTAGTGGGGTATAAATTGAACGGTCAGTCTATAAAATAAAATGTAAAAATTGGCATTGTTATGCAAAAGTTGAAAATGTTTATATCCCACATAGCAATAATATCACTACTGACTGTATCCCAAGAGCAACTTGTAGACATGTGCCCTGTAGGATATGTGCAAGCATGTTTACTGCTGTGTTGCTGGTAACAGTAAAAAAAAAACAAAAATAATCCATATGGCCATGCAAAAGACAATAAAAAACAAAAGGTGATATACAGTACTTACTTAATGCATCCCAAGGGCAATGAAAGTGAATGAATATAGGTGCTTGCAGATGCTAATACACTATGGATACTTAGAAAAATCCTAACTTTGAGTAAAGATGGGTACTTGCTGAATACTTACCACATATTATAAAACCTTTAGAAATATGTGATAATTATTCAGGAATTCTTTAGGGATATGTCAAGGTAGAAAAGCATAGAAATGATAAACCTAAAATCAGAAGAGTAGGAGGAAAAGGCACCATTCAGAGGGGTGCCCAAGAGTTATGTATAATGATTATGTCCCAAATCAGTGGTGGTTTCATGTGTTTGTTTTAATCTTTACATTATATGCTAATTCTTCTGTATGCATGAAACATGTTAAATTGTTTTTACCATGGCAAAGTATATGTGACATAAAATTTAGCATTTTAACCACTTTCAAGTGTATGATTTTATGGCATTAAACACATTCATCTCATCATCCACAGCTACCTATGGCCAGAACTTTTTCATCATCCCAAACTATGCGTTTGATTTCAAAGTCAAGAAATCACTGCCAAGTCCAATGTCATGAAGCTTTTGTCCTGTTTTCTCTTTGAGTTTTATAATTTCAGCTCTTACATTTAGGTCTTTGATCTATTTTGAGTTAATTTTCTTATAGGGTGTAAAGTAAGGGTTCAATTTAATTTTTTGAAGTGGAATACTTTTGTTTTTGTTTTCTTTCCCATACCAGGAATCAAACTCACGACCTTCCGCTTGCCAGGCAGGCGCTGTGCCGCTGAGCTAAATCCCCAGTGCCCCCCCGCTTTTTTTTTTTTTTTTTTTTTTTTTTTTTTTAAGAGTCTCTTGCTAAGTCGCCCAGCTGGGCTTGACCTTGTGACCCTTCTCCTGCCTCAGCCTCCCAGAGTGCTTACATGTTTAACCAGAAAGAAAAGAAAAAATAGAGAAGAGACGTTCCTTTTTACAAATGAAAATATTGTAACAGAGGTAAAATAACATACCTAGCTCACACAATTTAAAAGAACCAACGAGAGTGCTCGCTTTGGCTGCATGTACTCTAAGACTGAAAAGATAAAAGAACCCCCACAGCTAAATGGAAAATCCAGTCTCCAAGAGTTCTTCCCCTTTCTCCGCCCTCGCGGCCTCGGGCCTTTGGCGCTCTGAAACCCTGGCACGGAAATCCAGCGGGAGGGAAAGCCCTGCCCGCGACTGATTACGAGGTGTGCACTCCCGCTCCGCTGTCGTTCTCATTCCCATCCGGGTTTTCCTTCACGCTCCCGGCGGGGAGGAGCCCAGGGCTCTCCCAGAAAAGGGGCGGGCGGAGAGCGTTGCGTACTGGGCTCTGATTGGCTGATCGGAGCAGCGCGGGGCTTGGCGGGAGTTTCGTGGCCGGCTGGGCGCGGAGAGCGGAGAGATGGCTCTACGCTGGCGGGTGCGGTCCCCGGGGCGTGCGGGGTAAGTGCTGCCCACACTCGGAACCGGGTCAGGACCAACTTTATTTTCTTCCTCTCCTCCGCAGTCTGTGCCTCTCTGAGCTGCTGTACCGGGGTTAGTAAGTTAAGGCCCAGCGTCAGGCGAGGACGTCAGCTAGTGTTACAGTCGCGCTGTGGGTGCGTCTCAGGGCAGCTAGAAACAAAGTATTGTGCAGATTCTGAGCGGGCGCCTTCTCAGTGCCAGGCGTCACATCCTAGAGAAGGTTACACTGGCTGGTTGTCAGTGCTCTCACTTTCAAGAGCGTGCTTTTTTTTTTTTTTTTTTTTTTTTTTGGTACTAGAAACCACTGAGCAGAACGCTGAACCCGATCTCTCTCTGGGGGTGTCCTGGCGGTTGACCTTCAGCTCGTAGGGCCTTCTTAAAGGGCATTCCAGGGTGGGCCAGGTATCTTACTGCGATGGACAAGAGCCATGCATTTAAATATAGTTTGCAGACTGCGCTCTGGAGGTCTTTGTGTATCCGCTGGCCAGTGCCCGACTGGCAGGGTCTGAAGAGCACCAGGGCCAGGGCCACGACCTGCCAGGGAAGGTGTCTGGGTACGACTGGCGTCAAGACCACACCCCTGGGGTTAGGAAGAGACAGTTTCTTCCAGCCCTGGGAACCCTGCCTGGAGAAGACAGTGTACATAGAGGTGGGGTGAAGGTGGAGCACTGCAGCAGGACACAGCTGGGGGGCAGTAGGTGGGGACACCAGACTAGACCTGTGGCCTGTGACTAGACCAGTGGGTAAGAGGATGGGAAAAGAATGTAACGGCCTTGCAGGGCAGCTGAAGAGAGTTAAACTTTATCTGATAGACCAGTGGTTTTTTGTTGTCTTCTTTTGAACTTTTTAAAAATGTTTTTGGGTTTGAGACTTATGAAATGTTTTCATCCTTTTCCCCTAAAATGCACTGGTGCACATGCAACAGGATTTTATGTATGTTTATCGCGGAGGTTTCCATCTTTTGGGAACCTCACCTGGACTCTATCCTAAAGCAGGAAAGATTGTTGACCACTTGTGAGCACAGACAGCTGAAAAGAGTTTAGATTAAGTTTATATGATCTAATTTGTAGTCCTGCTTGTTATTTGACCTTGTGACCATTGACCACTGTCTTGGTTACTTTTCTCTAGTTGCTGAGACAAAATACTTGACACCCAGAATTAAAGGGAGAAAAGGTTTATTTAGCTCATAGTTTGTGGAGGTTTCGGTCTGTACTCCGCTGGCTCCAAGGTAGAATGGCACATGGCAGAGGGCAACAGTTCATGGCCTTGGAAAACAGCAAAGCAGCAAGAGCAAAAGGGAGGAGCAGCAAAGGGAAGAGCAAGCCTCTTTCCCTCCTTTACATTGTATGCAAACTACCCACCTGGTGGGTGTAGCACTCACACCCATAATCCCAGCATTGGACCGTGGATCAATCATAAACTCTAAAAGCCCATTTCATGACTACATGAGGCTTTCAGGGGACATCCAGACACAAACCATAACAACCGCCTACCATATCTGAACTTCACAATTGTCACACAGCAAATATTTATTCTACCTTCTTAGAGAGAATCAAAACCTGGGCACTTGTTAGAAGCACAGAACCTCAGATCTCATTCCAGACTTGCTGAATTGGGCTTGAGGTGCATTAGGGGTTGGCTACAAGCAATTTCTTTTAAGAAGCAAGCCCTCAAGATGATTCTCATGCCTGTTCAAGTTTGAGAATCAGTGCTATAAACAATTTCCCATTTTTTTTAGTATGGTTCACAGAAACATTTTATTTCATGGTACACGTGTTTACTCCAATAAAAGGTTTATGAAAATATCATATCCTGTAGAATCTTACATTGATGTTCTGTTATAGTTCCTTTTTTGTTTTAAATGCTAGTACCACAATATTAAAAGATATTATAGCGTAATTGATAAAATTTGAGTATGGACTCTAGATTAGGTAATTATGTCAGTGTTACATTTCTAGATTGTAGAAACTGAACTGTGACTATCAAGGTAATTCCCTCCTAGGAAAGACATACTGACAAACCTACAAGTAAGGGATGCAGTGTCTCTAGTTTACCATGCACATACAGCAAGCAAATGAGACAAAACAAAAACTGTGGGTGGATCTGGGTAGAGGTACACAGAAACTCCTTGCACTTTTTAAAAATAACTTTTCTGTAAGTTTGAAATAATGTCAAATGAGTTACTCAACCAAATATTGGTTCAGACACACTAAACTGATTTTGATATTTACACATGAGTATCTGAAAAATACTGGTGTAATGTACATGGCATATTTTAAAGTCAAAGTTTATGTATTGTATTCTGCCAGAGTATCCCTAGTACTTTTGTACAATGCCTGGTATTTGAAGGATAGTCAGGACCTGTCCACTGCTTACTGCCATTATTACTATTAATATATTATTATGTATTTTTCCTGACACTGTTACTTCCAATTTTTATTCTAGTCATTATTATATTTGTTTATTTTAAGCATGTTGAAGATATGCAGCTCTATCTTTTTTATACTAATGCTCACTGGAGGGAGTTTTTAAATGGTGGAAAGAGGGCAGCACTGGATTTGAAGTAACGTGGATTTTAATGTATGTTCTTGCCTTTTCTGTTTAATAGTGCAGGATATTCAAAGAACACTTTAGGAGGAATACATTCCATGAAAGCCGTAAGTTGCCTTTTTATATTTTACTGTAATTTTCTCACTGTTGACAAAGCAAAATAATATTTTGTGGGAATCTCAGAGTTTTGGAGACTTAGTAAGCTTAATGTTTTATTGTAGTGTAGAAATATATTCTTCCCACCTTTTCCAATATAATGGAGAAAATGACCTTTGTTAACATTTTAGATCTTTTTTTCTGACCCTAGGTTTATTTTATTTTCATTTAGGTAATTGATATCATGTAAAAATTGTGTAACATTCTAAAGTTTACCATTTTTACTCAAAGCAATTTATCTGTGTTATAGTTTTAAAAATTGTTTATGATTTCATGATATTCCACTTAGTCCATATTCTAGTTTTGTTTTTCTTTTGGAGGAAGTCTTTAAGTAAATGTAGATTAAATACTTTTTTTTGGTAGTGGTGCTGGGGATTGAATCCAGAGCCTCATGCATGTGAGGCAAGTGCTGTATTGTTATACTACATTTCTTTTTTTAAACACTCTTTACAGCTAATTGCAGATTTTTGTCCAGTGGCTTGTCCTGTTGCCATTGGCTTTTCACACTAACCCTGAGAGTGCCTGCTTATTAGGTTTAAGGGCAGTTGAGACCCAGCCTCCCTTTCCGCCCCCACTGGCTTTCGCTGTCCTAGATGGTCTCTCTGTGCCTTGCCGCTCTAACCCCAGCTTCAGAGGATGGCTCCTTTGCTGTCCATGAAACCTGTGGATATATCTGGGATTGTGCCCCCTGCCCAGCTGGCTTGTTCTCTTTGTGGATTTCTCTCAGCTGTCCTGTCCTTCCCCCTCTGCTCCTGTTACACTTACAGCACAGTGTGCCTGGGAGTGGGAGGTCCTCTATGCTCTTTAGCCTTGCCCCCAGCCTCCCTTAGTTGAAAGTCAGAATGTCTGGCCTGGATTTCTTCACTTTCCTGTCCTCTTCCTTCTGCAGGGCAGCACAAATGATGGAGGCCCCCTTTGCCTCCGAGCATCAGCTGTTTTTGGCACTGTGCCACCATGCGCTGGCTCTACGAGTGATGCTTTCACTGAAGGCCTGAGAGGAGTAGTATGTTTGTTTTGTTTACTAACTTTAATGCATCTTTTTTTATACCTTCCAGAATTTTCTTATTTTCTTCTCTGTTAATAGTATCCTTCCAGGTTTTCCAAGGTCTTGTGAAAGTTTTTTTTTTTTCCTGTTTTCATTAGAATTCAGGGTAGCAAACTTCATGGACTTGGGAGTATATTCAACTGTAAACCCTCACTCTCTTTTGCAGGACCTCTCACCCTGTCTAACCTTGAAACTTGATGAACTTTTGTGTATATGACATATTTCTAGGGAGAGAGCCTATAACCTTCCCAGATCAGGGACTTAGGCAACCTATAGCCTGGGCCAAATGTAGCCCGCAACTTGTTTTTGTACAGCCCTCCCAACTAAGAATGATTTTTATATTTTTCAGTAGTTGAAATAAAATAAAAATATTTCATGGTGTGTAAAAATGACGTGAATTTAAGTTTCAGTGCCCTTGAATAAAGTTTTATTGGAACACAGCCATGTTCCTGTTTGCTGCATCAACATTAGCTGCTTTCACACCAATAGCTGAGTTAAGTATTCCCATCTGAAACCTAGATATTTAGCCTTAGATATTTTTTCTCTCGTCTTTTATAGGTTTGCCAACCCCTGCCTTAGATGAATAAAGGAGTGTTTCTCTCAAACATGTAAAACAGCTTCTTTGGGCAGCAGTAATAGCAGGAGCATCCTTGCTAAATAAATCAGCTTTGTGATGTTCTTTGTTAGTGCCAATTCACTGACTCTGATTTTATTCGCTTTTAGAAAGCTGATCAAAAGCACAAGCCTCATGATGTGTTTGACTTTGTTGATAATTCTGTGAACTCGAGTAGGTTGAGTGAAAATGAGAAAGATGAAGAGCCTTATGAAGCTTTTGGTTAGTATTTTAAATCTTTACCCTAAAATGACTTGAAACCAATAATATTTAAGCTCGATATAATAAAAATATAGGAGTATCTTCAAATACAAAAATTAGTTGTCTGCATGTAAATATAATGTTCTGGGGAGTACTTGATAATTTGAATTCCACTTTCTGTCCATGAATTTGACTATTCTAGGTACTTCATGAGAGAGGAATTATACAATATTTTTCTTTTCATAACTGATTTATTTCATATAATATACTCTCTTCACGGTTCACTCATGTTGTACCATGTGTCAGAACTGCTTTTCAGAAGCTAATATTTCATTACACACACACACATACAGACACACACAACCACACAGCCACACAACCACTCTGTTTATGTATTCATCTGCCAGTGGACATTTGAATTGCCTCTGCCTTTTGACAGTTGTGGATAATGCTGCTATTAACACGTATGTATACAAGGGTGTACAGATATATCTTTCAGCCCCTGCTTTTTCATCTCTTTTGGGTATATATGCAGAAGTGGAATTACTGCATTATGTGATAATTCTAGGTTCAGTTTTTGGAGGAATTACCGTGCTGTTTTCCACAGTGACTGCACCATTTTATATTCTACCAACACTGCATAGGGTTCCAGTTTCTCTGCATCCTCACCTATACTTGTTATTATTTTTTTCCTGAGAACAGCCATCCCAAAAGCTGTGAGTGTATCTCAGTGTTTTGTTTTGCATTTTGCCAATGACTAAAGGGGTAAAGCATCTTTTCAATGTGCTTATTGGCCAGTTGTTTATCTGCACTGAAGAACTGTCTATTTAATCCGTTTGCCCATTTTAAAATTGTATTACTTTGTCATTTTATTTTTAAGTTGAAAGATCCAGCTTTATGACTGCTTACAAATGGGAAGTCAGGATTAGTCTATTTTTCTTTCCTGTTATTCACAGCTAAAGAGAAAACAAATCCCTTTGCTTAGTTGAAGACAATACAGAGTATATGACTCATTTTAAAATTATGAGGTTGGTATGCTCAATGTTTAACTAGCTGTCTGGAAAAAGTGTTTAAACGTGCATCACATGCTGAAATTTGAAGTGCTTGAAGAAATAGCTGCGTGGCTTTTACTGGCCACCTCCTCTGCCCCTGCTCCTCCCGGCTCTTCACCCCTGCCCAGCCCTGCCATGAGTGCCCCCTGCATGCTGTGTTCCATTACTTCTCCTTCCAGGGTGGGTAGAAGCACCCTTTTCTTAGCATTTCTTTTCCATGCCTTCCCACCATGGCCATTTGGGCTCCTTCTCTTACCTTTTGCCTCATTAAAGTTAGGTTTTTATACTATTTAAAGGCTCTAGCAATTGAGTAAATAAGAAAAGCTAGAATCTTTCCCCACAAAGGGTGCATTTGGTTACAAGTATGAGTGCTCAGTACTTTGTAAGACAAGAATGGGCCATCCACTGCAAACCTGTTGAATTGGTCTTTGAAGCAATGGTCTCCCACAAACAACGTATGTTACTCCATAGGAGCGTGGAAAGAAAATGTTAAACTTCCTATTTAGTTATATCTATATGTTTTTATCTCATGAAAATATTCCTGTTAATATATAAGTGTAGTAATATAAGTTATGTAAGTACAGGAATATAAGTTTATAATTTTAGAATATCCATGCATTTATTGATGATGTGGTTTAAATTTTTATTACTCATTTGTGAAATCAAAAACATTTTGGAAGTGGCTTGTGTAGCTGATTTGTTTTTTATTGGCCATTTTAACAAAGATTGCTTTGAATTCCACTGTAAAGGAATAAATATAGTGCCCAAACAATCAGATTTTTAAAGGTTGTACATTCTGTATCTTTTGTAGACCCTCCGTTACATAGCACTGCTCTATATGCTGATGAAGAAGAATTTTCCAAACACTGTGGATTATCTGTCCCCTCAACTCCTCAGAGAAAAGGAAAAAAGAAAAAGTATGATATTTCAACCAACTGTTTATTTATGCTTGATGGGATTTCTGAGCAACTCTTTAAAATAGAAGCTAATAAAACTAAAGTATTTTTTAAGATCTTTTGAGCTTGGTGTTGTGGTGCATGCATGTGGTGTAATCCCAGCACTTGAGAGGCAGAAGCAGAAGGATTGTCATGAGTTCTAGGCCAGCCTGGAATACAGTGACACCCTGTCTTAGAAAACGAAACAAAAAAATCTTTTGAACCAACTTGTTATATTTTCCCTCAAGAGACCTGGGACATAAAAACTTAATTTTTCAGTAATTGACTTTACTTACAATATTATAATCATTGACATAATAGACACCCAATTATCTGTCTTTATGGGGTTGAGTTAAGTTTATAAATCAGACTAAAGGAAATGGATATATGTATGATGATGCACAAATATCTGTATCTATTTGTCTAAGGTCTTTGTATCCTTTAGTGCTGTTGTTTGTTTTGTTCATATAAACTTGGTACATTTCTTAAGTTTATTCCAAGGTAATTTATCTTTTCCGTTGATATTAGGCAGTTATAAGTGAGGTCTTCTATTTTATCTTCTCTGTTGTAATTGTCTGTGTGAAAGCTAAGAGTTTCTTACATTAAGTCTTTACTATTTTTTAATTCAAATTTATAAGTTATTAATCATTACCTCTTTGCCAAATACTAGATATTGGAAAATAAAGATGAACGCTTTGTGCTTAAGAATATCCTCTTACGATGTTGTTTGTCCATTGTGGAATGATGCAGTAACCCCGCTTGCTTTGGCCTCTCTGCTGATCTTCCCATTCCTTCCTCTGCTCTACCTCGGGCTCTGCCTGGACCATTTGCTGCACTTGGGTTGCTGTTCCTCCTGTGTCTGCATGGCTTGGTGCCATGCTTCCTTCTGAATTTCAAATGTCACTTTATCACAGAGTCTACTCGGATACTTCCCAGAAAAAGTACTCTTCTTTATCAGTATATTTTCTCTACTCAGTCCTTTTTCTCAGAGCATTTATATCTTGATATTTATGTTACCTAAAGACAGAGTTTACTGCTGCTCAGCAGGTTCCTGGAACACAGTCTGGCACACAGTAGACAGTGAATATTCAAATTCATTCTTCGCGTGTGCAGTTTGTGACGTGGCTGAGAGGTGACTAACTGTGGACCACCTGTGCTGGGAAAGATTTGACCTCAGATGGCAGGTTCAGAGTAACCCACCAGGCAGCTCTGGGAGAAGGACTGCCTCCTGAAAGAGTCCTGTGTTGGACAGAAATGCCCAGGCCCTAATTTCGCCACCGTTCTGTTACTGTCTGGAGACTACTCACAAATGCTGCGCTGGATCCTGAGGGCTCTGCAGCCGGAGCCCATCACTTCACTCCAGCGGGTCTGAGCAGCATGCCCTTGTGGCTGTCTCCCAGCTGCTTCTGGCTGTACCCTTTGATTTCCTTCCTAGCATTTTCTTCTCTTGAACACTGCATTCTATCTATACTCTGTTTTACTTTTTGAACATGCCAGGCTGTTTTGTATCACCATGCTTTTACATTTCCATTTCTTTCTGCCTCAGAGGCCTTTCCCTGTACTTCTTTGCCTGGAAAAGTATTTTCAAAAGTCAGCCGAGTATCATAGCCATGGTACTTTGTTAATTCTCCAGCCATATATCCACATCTTCTCTGTGAGATACTTGCTAAGTTATTCAGTATTATCTTTGGTCTTAGGCATTGAACCCTTTAAAGGGGGGGCCTTTTCCCTCATTTTTAAAATAATGATATTCCTCACATTTGTGTTCTGAGGTTGATGTTAAATATATATTTATCAAATTGAATTAAAAGATGAATTCTCTTCCATCAGAAGTTAGAGTTATTTTGTCCTTTTATAGGATAAAAGAAGTATTCCCTTCTGTGTTACATAATGATGAGGCTAAAATCAACTTTTTTTGGAGCCAGAGTCTCACTGCATACCTCAGGCTGGCCTTGAACTCACATTTCGTCCAGGCTGGCCTTGAACTTGAAGCAGTCCTCTTGCCTCAGCTTCCAAGTGCTGGGATTGCAGGCATTTGTTATCACACCTGGCTTGGATTAGCTTTTAATATTGTTGATGGCTCACATTTCTGGGACTAGTAAAGAAAGATGCAATTCGCAGGACCACAAAGTGCTGCAGGAACGGATTGTTATTACTTGTCAAGACGAACTGATGTGACCTACAGGTAGGAAGATACAGGAGAAGACCAGTCAATCTAGGAAGGTGACTGGGCCGCCCATGACAAGGAGGGTATCTCTTCATTATATTGAGCTTGTTTTCATGTTAGGCAAACAACCTGTAGAAGATTGAATAAAAGTGGATGTATGTAAAATATTGGTGGCTTGTTCTTTGGTGCAGTTCGAATACTTCTGAAAATGAAGCAAGTGAAGATGACTCTGTAAAAATTAGTGCAAAAAAGGTATGTAGAAGCATTCTTTTCTACCTTAATTTATAAGATAGTTCATATTTTATTTAGATTGGGTGCAAATAGAGAAAAATAAACTGTTTCATCTCCTGTTTAGTACAAATAGAGAAAATGTTCGGTAGCTACACTTTTCATGGAGAAAACATGTTTTAGGCAATGCTTTTATAATAGTGAAATATTTTTATCTGAAGTGTTTTTACTAAAGAGATCTCAGATCTCTTATGTACCTAGTCAGTTTTCATATTGCTTGTATTCGTGATGTGCAAAGGTAGAGAGATTTGTGGGGGAGATTTACTTGGAGCTCTTTAATCTAGGTTTCATGTCCTGTCCACTAACCATGTTGCCATCCATGTAGTATGTTCAGTTTTCAAGTTAGAAATGAGAACTGTGAATTCTACAGTTTTCTACCACTACAGTAAAATCATAAGGATTTGTTCTTTCTAAGCTTGTGATGCTGTTTCCTTCATAGCTAAAAAGAAAAATCAAGCCCCTTAGTTTTGAATCTGAAAGTGGTGACGAAGGTGACATAAGAAGAAAAGTTAAATCAGCAGAGAAAATCAGCACACAGAGGCATGAAGCTGCTCCTGCGCTGGCATCTTCAGACCCTTCAGAGAAACCAGCTGGACCAGTGACTCCTAAAAGGACAGAACCCCTCAGGGCCCAGTCCTCTGCTGACAAAGAGACGATGCAAAGTCTACCGGTAAGAGTGTCTGCCATTTCTTTGGAGAGACAGAACAGCCTGCTGAAAAATGCTTCCGGGGAGCCAGGCGTGGTAGCGCACACCTGTAATCCCAGCACTCGGGAGGCTGAGGCAGGAGGACTGTTGCAAGTTTGAGACCAGCCTGGGCTACAAAGTGAGCTCAAGGCCGGCCTGAACTGCATAGCGAGACCCTGTCTCAAAAAGACAAAAACAAACAAACAAACAAAAAAATATGCTTGAGGGGAAAAGAAAGCATTTCTTTTTTTCCTTCATTTCTTCTCAAAGGTAAACTTTAAATTTTTTTATTATAAAAATGTTTGAGAAAATCTAGGCAACATGGAAAGGAAGATAAATTCACCTGGAAGCCCATAACCCAGAGATGTCCAGCGTGGTTTTCTGTGTGTCCTCTTCAGTCCTCTCACTGGGCTGTGTGACAGTAAATGTGATCATCTGTAATGTAATCGCTAGGTATTCTACAGTGTCATTTTAGTGGATGCAGATAGCGCTCCTTTCATGGATGCTCCATAGTTCAGTTCATCTCTTACTGGTAACGACTGCCATTTAGCAACTTGAAGTGCTTTGTTTAATTTCTTTACAGCTAAACCTTTGCACACACTTGTGATCGTTTCCTTAGAAAACTACTGCTCTGATAAGATTTCTGGGTCATATTTGATCTACAGTTCTTGATGTACAATGTCTTTTGGTCAAACTCTCAATATGTCCTTGTATTAATTCAGTTACTTTCATGTTTTGGGTAAATAATTTATTCTCAAATTTGAAAAAAATTTAATTATAATGAAGTCCCTGTTCCCCAGTCTTCCACTTCCCACCTTACACCCCCTAAACACAGACAGGCAACCTTGTAATTGGTTTCTTCCAGAGTTTCCTTCTGCACAGAGGAATGTGTTTGTTTATTTTGATTTCCTTTTTTTTTTTTATCATAAACAAGTATATACCTGTTGTCTGGCTCTTTTTGGTCTGTCTTAGTGAACACCCATGTGCACTTGAACTTGGGGCTGCAGGGTGTAGTTGTGAGTGACCTCACGTTGGTAAGGTCAGGTTGACTGATAGTGTAGCTCAGATGTTATGTTTGGTTGTGATTGTGTTGGTAAGGTAGCTGATGGTCTGATCTATCAGTTGCATGGAGGAGGTATTTTTTAACATCACACTTTTATGGATTTTCTTTAGTTCTTTGACTTGTCTTGCCCTGTCTAGTTTTGTTTGAGGTTGGTTGTTCTTGTTTTTGTTCTTGTTCTTGTTTTTTTTGAGATGAGGCCTTGCTGTGATGCTCAGGTTGGCCTTAAATTTGTGGGCTCAGCTGGGCATGCCAGCACAGATATGTAATCCCAACACTTGGGAGGCTGAGGCAGGAGGATCACTGCAAGTTTGAGGTCAGCCTAGGCTACATAGTGAGCTGAAGGCTAACCCAGACTGCATAGTAAGACCCTGTCTCAAAAGGGATAAAAAAACAAGAAACAAACTTGTGGGCCTGACTGATCCTTCCACCTCAGCGTCTTCAGTAGCTGACTATACAAGTGTGTGTCACATACCCAGCTGCTTTGAAGTTTTGAGATATTTTCCCCAAAAACTCTTTATTATTTTAATTATTATTTTTAATTTAAAAATTGTGGATACATTTGTGGGATACAGTGTTGCCTTTTTTTTGTTTTTGTTTTTCCGGTACGGGGAATCGAACTCTTGACCTTGCGCTTGCCAGGTAGGCGCTTATGCTGCTGAGCTAGATCCCCAGCCCCCCAGTGTTGCCTTGATATATGCACACAGTATGGAATAATAAAATCAAGTTAATTAGAGTGTCTACCACCTCACCCCTTTTTGTGGTGAGACATTTGAAGTTTGCCCTTGTAGGTATTTTTTGAAATTCCTTATTTACTGTACTCTACTAAGCTGTGCAGCAGATCTGAAATCAGTGTGCTTCCTGTCTAACTGAAACAAACCTTTTAATTAACCTGTCGCCGCTCTCTTGCATTCGTACTCTTATAGTCAGCATGTTCTTATTCAGTTTCACAGTGTCTGTCTTTTAATTGAATTGTTTGGTTCATTTACTTTTTATGCAGTTATTGATACAGTCAGGTTGATGTCTACCATCTTGCTATTTTTCATCTGACTCTTCTGTTTTTGTACTTGTATTATTCCTCTTATAAAAGTCCATTTTAAAAACATAACTTTAGAGCCAGGTGGTGGCACACACCCATAATCCCAGCACTCAGGAGGATTGCCATGAGTTCAAGGCCAGCCTGGACTACATAATGTCTCAACCCCTCCCCCTAGGTATAGATGTATGTATGTATAAAACTTAAACTATAGTAGGTTCAAGTAGGTTCAGTTCTTACACTGTTTTCCGTTTACCCCCTTTTATGTTGTTTTCTTGTTAATTCTGGATTAATTTAGTATTTTTTAGTATTTTGTTTTCTCTATGGCTTCTTAGCTATGCCACTATTTCTTTTAGTTGTTACCCCTGGGTTAAAAATGTACACCTTTAACATGTCCTCGACGCGGCCACAATTCATATGTCTCCATGCTGGGTGGCTCTGAGTCACCGGTGGGCATGCATGACAGTCCCATTGGGTGGCATGGGACAGGCCCATAGGGTGGTGGAAGCTGCTGGATGGGACAGTCATGCATGTTTCACCGGCGGCCCAAGCCAGCAGGAATATGTTAAATTAGCAAAGCCTATTTAGAATCTGTGTGTTACAACTTCATCTATCCCTACTTCCTGCTTTCTACCTGGAAATTTCATACATGTAATTACATAACAATGTCAAAATTCCATTTTTCCATCCCACATCTTCTGTTCTTCCACTTCATCTGCTTTGCTTGTATATATATTATAAATCTTATCTTACAATATTATGATTTTTGTTTGCAGTGGTTGTCTTGTATGAAATTATAAAAAGTCTTTCATTTCGTACCCATTTATTTTTCTTTTCCAGTTCTTTTATTGCCTTCCTTTAGATGTATGCTTCCATCTGATACCTTTTCCTTCAGCCTGTAGAACATCTTCTAGCATTGCTAGATTCTCTCAGGTTTTATCTGAAAGTGTCTTTATTTCACCACTAATTTTAAAGGATATTTCACTGGATATAGATCTTCAAATTGACAGTTTTTTCTCCAGCTCTTTAAATATGTTACTCTGCTGTTTTCTGGTCTCCCTTGTTTCTGACAAGTCAGTAAGTCTTGTCCGGTTCTTATGTACATTTTCAGCGTCCTTCATCTGTAGATTCTTTTGAGATTTTTTCTTCGGTTTTCAGCATATTAACTATGACATATGCCTAGATGTATCATATTTATCTCCCGCGGGGTTTGCTGAGCTGCTCAGTGAAGCCAGGAGAAGTTTAATCATTATTTTTTCCAATAGTATTTCTGCCAAATTATCAGTATTTCTGCCAAATTTGAATTTTTATTAGACAAACTTTAGATCACTAGGTACCATATTTTCCTCCGGTCCTGAGATTCTGATCCCTTGTGAAATCTCTACTTTCTCTTAAGCTAAACATTGGATACATTTTTGTTGCTGTGTCTTCAAGTTCACTGACTATTCTATAGCCATTTATAATACGTAGTTAAATCCATATGGAGTGGCTGAACAGTGCCTCCTAAAGATACACCCGCATCCTGATTCCAGACTATCCTGATTTACATGGCTGGGCCACAGATGTAATCATAAGTCTGCTCATACGAGAGGTAAAAGACTAAACCATACAGAGGAGAGGATGATGTGAAGACAGAGGCAGGGACTGGGTGATGCAGCCCTAACCCTAGGAAGGCCACAGCCACCAGAAGCTAGAAGCGATAAGGAATGAATTTTACCCCTAGGCCCTTGAAGCAAGTGCTGTCCTGCTGATACCTTGGCTTTAGCTCCATGAAGACTGATTTCAGACCTTCGAACTGTGAGAGGATAAGGGCTAGAGTGTGGCTTAGTGGTGTAGCACCTGCCTAGAGTGAGCAAGGCCCTGCATTCCATCCACTGCAAAAACCAAAAAGCCCCACACAACTGTCTGCTGTCGTTGTATCCCTTGCTGTTAATTTAGGCCAAGTTTGTGGTAGGTTGTTATAGTAGCCATAGAAAACTGATACACCACCTAATACGTTTTTTCTTTTTAGTTATATGCTTTTTGGTTCTAGAATTTATGTTTGGTTCTTTTTATAGTTTCTGTTTCACTGATGCTGTATTAGTCAGCTTTCCTGGTGCTAGATTGAATACCCGACACCTGCAACTTAAAAGAGGCCAGGCCATTAGCTCACAGGGTAGTCCTCAGAGGCCAGGAAGCAGAGAGAGAAGCAGTGCGGGAAGGAGGGGCCGTGGGCCATATGCAGTCCCTAAGGCCACGCCTCCATGACCCCCAGACACATCCAGAGGTGTGTTTCACTAATCTGTGCATTTCTTCATCCCCTCAAATGGGCACATCATGGTTAATGGTCACAGATGAGATTGTCTAGTGAGGCCACCATTTCAGTTACTTCCTTAGACATAATTATGATGGTGTCTATAAAGTATTTTCTAAATGCATTATCTGCCATTGTCGGGGTCTTGTTTGGGTTAGTTTCTGTTGTATTTTTTTTTCTGTCATTTCTATGGATCACATTTGCCTGTGTGAAATTTTAAATCTCGTACTTTTTAATTGTGTAATAGACATTGTCAGTGATAGGTTGTTGATTGAACTTTGTATCTTGTGAATAGTGTTACCTCTTGTTCTAGCAGGTGTAGCTGATTACTTGCTGATCATCTCGATGTTCTGTAGGCTGAATTTTTATCTATTGTTTGGGTCAGCTTGTGGAATGCCTAAGGCACAGGTGGTGAATTTATGGCACCTGTGCCACAGGGGGCTGTCTGTATCATTGAAAGCTCTAAAAGATTCCCTGTGACTGGCCTAAGGTGTTTCCTAAGTGTCTGTAACGTAGCGAGACTCAGCGCTGTATTAGTTTTCTAATACAGTGTTACATAACAAGTTACCACCATCTTAGTGGCTTAAAACAGCTTACATTTTTATCTCACAGTTTCTATAAGTCAAAGTCTAGGCTCGACTTAGCTGGCTTCTCTGCTTAGGGTCTTGAAAAGCAGAAATCAAGATCTACCCAGGACTGAAATCCCATTAGACTCCTCATCTACAATTTTTCAGATTGTTGGGAGAATTCAATTTCTTGAGTTGGAAGACTAAGGTCCCTGTCTTCTCATTAGCAGCAGGCAGGGGTCGTCTCCACGCCTTCATGGTGCCCTCAGGTGCTGGTGGCCCTCTCCCAGGATGGCAGCCAAAGACTCTCTTCAGGCTACTACAGGGTTTCCCTAATCCTGAGAGCGGTGGTCCTGTCATGCTCACAGGTACCGTCCGTACTGAGCGGGGGTCGCCTTAGACTTCTGCTGAGCACAGCCTCCACTCTGTCTCCCTGCTGAGTCTCATCAGAGGTTGGTTTTGGGCTTTATTTGGGTGGTCTAGAGTAGGCCTAACTCTAGGGCAGTGATTCTCAGCCTGTTTTTGTGATTGTCCTCCCTAAGAAGCCTTTTAGATAGTCATGTTTCCTCCAAGTCACTCTCACTCCCAAATATAAAATTAAACTAATGCCACAATGACACTGTGTATTACTTTGTGGTCTGCGACCCTTTGACCTAAGATTTTCTTATATCTTCCCCCTCAGAACCAGGTTTGCCCTGGTCAGAGCAGCTGGCCCTGTGTAAGAATGCATGCTTGAGTTTATGACTCTTACCCTAAGTATGATCTTCCTGCCTGACAGACAGGGGTGGGCGTCCAGACATGGACACCTTCTGAGTGTACCTTTTGTCAGGGAACCCAGTCGTACATTGCTTATTGTCTGATGCCTGAGTAAAGTTGTACCTCTTCCCCCATTTCATGGTTGTTTATGAGAAGAGTGTTGACTTAGGACAACTCCTCAAAAGCTATGATTGCAGGAGCCAGAATGTGCCACCCCAAAATATATTTCTTTTGCATATTTCAAGCTGATTTTTCTGAGAAATTGGAGACACAGAAGTAGCTCTGAAAAGGTATGGGTTTTTTTAGTTTTGTTTTTGAGACAGGGTCTTGCTATATAGTTCAGGCTGGCCTTAAAGTCACTATGTAGTCCAGGCTGCCTTGGAACTCGTGGCAGTCCTCCTGTCTCAGCTTCCCAGTGCTGGGATTATATGCGTGCGCCACCATGACTGGCAATCTATGGTTTTGCAAAAGCAATTTGTATCTATAAAAGGAATCTACATATCAGGAAGTAGGAGGCAACTTATGTGAGAGACTTTTACCAAAGGACCACTGTTACTAACTCCACATTTCCTTCTCAGAGTGTCTGTGGCCTCCCCCTCTCAGAAGCTCAGGATCCTGTTCCTTTCTTAGCTCAGGTCCCATGTTTTGTGGGCTTCCTGTGGGTGGGCCCTTATGCGTGTATTGGTAATTAAATACGGTTTTTCTCCTGTTGATCTGTCAATTTTTTTGGTAGCCCTCACAAAGAACCTAGAATGGTGGAGGGGAGCCATTTTCTCCCTCCTGTGTGGGCTTTAAGAATTGGTTCTTGGGTCAGGGATGTAGCTCAGTGGCACAGCGCCCTCCTGGCAAGTGCGAGGCCCTGAGTTGGATTCCTGGTACTAAAAAAAAAAAAAAAAAAAAAAAAGAAGTGGTTCTTAAAGAGTCTGTGAGCAGAAATTTGAGCTGATACTTAAATATTAAAAGTTCAACTTCCTCCATTGCAATAATTGTTAAAAGTCAACAGGAAGTTTCACTGTTTTATTTTCTACAGTGTTCTGTTATATATTTGTACCACTAATATTAATTTAGAACTGAGAATTTTAGCTTAAATATTGACTGATGGTTTGATAATACTGTCTTCCTTTCCTTTCTTTGATCTTTTTGCTTTCCATTGGGGGTGGTGGTTCAGTCAGGGTCTCACCATGTAGTCTAGGCTGGCCTTGAAGTTGCAGTCCTCTTGGAAAGCCTCCTAAAGGTTGGGATTACAGGCCACTGAACCTGGCTTGATAATAATGTGTTAGTTCTTATGTTTTAAGTACAAGCTTTTCTTAAATAAAAATCTATGGTTTTAATTTTTTCGGTAGAAAATTCAGAAAAAAGGGAAGATATCTCCTGGCAAAAGGAAGAAAGCAAGAAGTGAAGCCATAGACTCAGGTACAAGATGGTATTTTACACTTTGACACTTACTCAAGGATTTCATGAGGAAAGGTTTATTATTTGTTAAAGTAGCAAATTGTAAGTTCATACAGTTGCCACTTCTGAAAAGTAACATATGACTTTGGAGCAACCTTGTTTTCTAATGTCATGAAAAATTTCTACAAGCCGTAAAGAAGATCAGCAGGAGAAAAAGTTCTGAGAGAACTGTACAGTATATATTTATATACCCATCACTTAGATTTTACACTTAACACTTTATTACACTTGCTTTATCACTTTCTGTTCATTAAGCACTTTATAGTTTACCTGAGGGTTACTAGGGGAGCTCGCTTCTTTCTGTAGTGACTTTACTGAGCGTCCCTTGGTCAGCTGTCATTTCAACCACTTGATTCTTAACCCTGAATAAACTTGATAAAATTGCTGTTTTTATATTTGTTACATTATCTAGTAAAAATTAACAAAAAATGTGCACTTTTTGGTCATCCTGTATTTATGTAGCTAGACTAGTAAGTGGTTAATACACTCCGTTTTTTAAAATGTCTTAAAAATAAACAACAGAGGTCAGTAAACTTCTCCTGAAAATACTTAGCTCACACATCATTAACTCAGTAGAGTTCAGTGTTTACAATTTTTTCGGTTAATATAAAATATTCATACAATGAAATGCCTCGATCTCAAGTGTGTAATCACTTGAGTTTTGAAAGTGCAGTTATATGTGAAACTCAAAGCACTATCAAAGTCTAAACGTTTCCCATTACTCTAGAAAGTTTCCCTTGACCTCAGTCAATCCTCACTTCCACATCCCAGGAGGCAATTTCTTTGGGAATTCCACAGATTAATTTTGCACATTCTGTAGTGTCATGTAGATGGCACTGCCTCGTATGTACCCTGGAGATTCATCCGTACTGTTCTGAGTCACTTTTATTGCTGAGTGGTGTTCCAGTGCGTGACTACTGCATTTTCTCCAGTCTTTTATCGATGGATAAGTGAGTTGTTTCAGGTTTTGGCTATTAATAAACCCATTGTGAACATTTTCATACATATGTTTTGTAAACATGTTTTTATTTCTTTTAGGTAAATACAAAGGATATAATGGTTGAGTTATACGATGGGTGTATGTTTAATTTTACAAGAAACTGTCAAACTTTAGAGACTGTTTTTCCCAAAGTAGTTGTATAATTCCACACTCTCATCAGAAGCTATATGTTTGAAATGTTACTAAGAATATAAAAAACAACTTCATATAAATTTAAAGTAGATGAAAAAGAGACCCTCTACCTTGTAACACATTAATACCTAGAAAAATACAAGGTTAATAGAACTTTTAAAGAAAAAATCTAGAATAATCCTATAACTATTAAAGAAATTGATTAGTAGTTAAAGCTTTTCTATGAAAATAGGCTACTCAGAATCCTCAGTTATAGTATAGGTGTGTCTAACAGACATTTAAGAAACAGCTACTTCTAGCCTGTGAACAATGACACAAAAGATAGACCAGAAGAAACCTATGTGTGTGTGGAAATTTGATAAATGTATGACAGAGATAGTATTTACTGATCACTGGGGCTAGGTCTCCCCTATAGAAAAAGGAAACAACTTCTCTGACACAGCACACACATAAAAAGTAGTTCTACATGAATTCAAGACTTAAACATGAAAGTTAAAACTTCACAGTTTTTAGAGGAGATATGAGTTTATTACTGTGAATTGAGAAGGATTTCTTAAGTAAGACACAAAAATCTTAGTAGGTTTGACTTCATTAAAATTAAGGATTTCTACTTACCAAGAGACCATAAGGGAAGGCACAGGATGAAAAATAGGCTGAAAAGAAGATACTGCAACACATTCAACACATCACTCTTAAAAAGTGAATGAAAAGATAGCCTAGTAGAAAAATGAGCAGAAAACACCAATAGATTTTCACAGAAGAATAAACAGAATAAAGCAAACATCTGAAGAGTCCATTTGTAGCTTTCTATTATCATAACAAAGTACCTAAAGTAATCAATTTACAATATAAAAGAAAAGGTTTTATTTTGGCTCGCAGTTTTGGAAGTTTCAGTTCATGGTCAGTTGGCTCCTTGAGGAGTGGTAAGTCCACACATCATAGTGGAAGCGCATGGCAGAGCAAAACTGCTCGGCTTATGGCCAGGCAGCAGAAGAGAAGAGGAAGAAGGGAGCAGGATACTACCGTCCTTTCCGGGCATCCTCGCAGTGACCTAAAGACCTTCTGTGAGGCCCCACTTCTTAAGAGTTCTACCGCCTCTGAATAGTGCTGTGAACACCTGGGCCTTTTAATTGAGAAGTCTAAACTACAGCTATAGTGAAGCACCCTTTTGTACCTACTAGACTGGTAAATATTTTAGTTTTTCTGTTCCATACTATTTAACGAGATAGTCCTCAGTGGAAATCCTTAACCAATATAGCTAGAAGGAGATATAATTACTTTGAAAATCATTTTGGCAACCCTCTGGTAATGTTGAAAATGAGCAAACTTTAAAAATCCAGCATTCACTGGTGAGTGTGTTCACTAGAAATTCTTGTACCTCTCCATGAAGCATGTATATAAGTGCTCCTAGCATTATTTTTATGCTAGCAAAACCTATCACAGTAAAATTGATAATTGTAGTATATTTATGCACTGGAATAGAATACAAAAGTAGAATTTTCACTTTCATATAAATATAATATGGTCAAAAACATGCAAAACTCAACTATACATTGTTTAGGATTATGTAGTAAAATTTAATAATATGATAGCCACATGCAGTAAAATTTAATAATATGATAGCCACAAACTTCAGAATAATGGTTACCTTCATGGTTGCCGGGGGGTGTATTTGCCGAGGAGGGATTCAAGGTACTTCAGTGTCTGTTAGTGTCTCTTCATCAAGCTGTGTTGTAGGCCCATGGGCATCCTTTTTATTATTCATTCATCTTTATATCTCACACACACATAAATGGTATTGTGTATGTAAAATAAAGCATAATAAAAATGTTGATGCCAAAATAAAAAGTTTAAGTTAAAAAAGAATAAACAAGTTGTAGATATTGGCTCTTAAACTTTTTAGAAAGATCTTTATTAGCCTTGAGAATTTAAGGAAGAATTTATGTGGAAGTATTATTTTCTAAAAGCCAGACCATTTTTCACAGATTATTTGTTTTTCTAAGATCCCTGGTAAGCTGAGTAAGGTGAGTAGGCAGGGATTTGCGTCCAAGGGGATGTGGCTGAATTGAGGTTAGCAGCATGTGGGTCTTCCTACAAGCACTGTCAGAGTAGCACTGGCTAATTTCTGCTCCTACTTTTATCTATTTTTATAAATCAATAGCAACAAAACAGTGGAATGTTTACTATGTGCAGTCCTCACAATGAGGGTTTAATATCATTCTCACTTCAGTCCTCAGCTATGAAGTATAGGTACTATTGTTCTTCCCACTTTTACAGTGGAAAAAATTGAGACTTAGGCCAGAAAAGTTGTCTGATCTTGCACAGTCTTAAGTGTGCTCAGCTAGTATGTTGAGTATCCATTAGCGCATAAGAAACTACCACAAGATTTAGTGGTTTAACATAATAGTCAGAAAAATATGCTGTATAGATATTTGGGCTCTGGTCTGTTGTTGAAAATAAACTTGTACTGGTATACAGCTAGATTCTCTTTAGGTGTGACTCTAAATCCTTTTGTATTACATTTCAACGGTACTTGAATAGTTGGGCCACAAGGCCAACGGTATTTACTGTCTGGTAAGCATAGAAATTTGCCGCCTGCTAATTTGCAACCATCACCGTCTTATTTCCTTGCACTCCTGGTTGGGCAGTTTTGCTCATTTGGTGGCTGCACCAGGGCAGAAGTTCTGAAAAGGCTCCATTCATGTGTCTGGTGCCTGGGAGCTCCTGCGCATGATCTTTCGTTCTTTTCATGTGGTGAGCTTGGGCTCTCTTGTTGTTTGGTACGGAGTATCGCTATACATTACTACAGCTTTTTAAATTATTACACTGAGTAATTTGGTGTATTTATGCATGGCCTATCGTTTAGAGAATAATTTAGAAAATATAGTGATGGGGAAGAGCTTCATCAGCAGTTGTGTTGGATAACAGCAGATAAATAAGTGAGGCACAGCAAGGTACTTAGAGGTCATGATGCTTTTGTGGCAGTTAGTGACAGGAGAAGTAGAAGTTTGGGGACTGAACACAGCTCGCATGGGATTTTTCAGCAGTAGTTTTCTTAAGCAACTTTTGTTTTCGGCTTCCAGAACTGTCAATTTAGAGCCAAATTATGAATGGTCAGCATATTAAACTAATCTTTCTTACTATTCTAGATATTTCTGATAGTATGCATATTTGGTGTCTAGAAGGAAAGAAAACCAGTGACATTATGGAGTTGGATATTATTTTGTCTGCAGTTGAGAAAACTCTCCAAGAGTATAAGTAAGTCCTCTGATGTTGTCATACCTGGATCTGATAAATTTCCCTGAGACAGTGCTTTTGCTTGTCCCACAGTATTTAATATATAGTATTTTCATTATCATTGTTTTAGATAATTTTACATTTCCATAATATTCCAGGATACTTATATTTATTAGGTTAATTTCAAATTATTGGATCATCTACTCTAAACTGTGTTTCTGATAGACAGATCTTACTTGCATTTTCCTTTTGAAATAGTCATTTTCCTGCAGTGTTATTGGTTCTGCCATTGTGCTTATTTCCCCCAGGGCTTCTTGGTCCGTGTGTAGGAGGAAGCCACATCCCAGTCCCTGTCAGTTCCCCTGAGAGGGACGGAGGTGGATAAGCCCTAGGCTGGGAGTCTCAGTCACTCATGACACAGGAGGCTGTCAGGCCAGGACTTTGACACCCTCCAGAGAGGCAGCATAGGGCAGAGATGGACAGGAGGTCATTCTGTGGCTGGGGATTTGTCAGAGAATAGTGAGGAAGGAGACAGCTGCCCCCAGTGAGTCTCCACCTGTTCTTCTCCAGGCCTGTAATCACAGCCTGGTTTTATTCTTTCCTTCCTCTCCTCACCACTCTCCTCCCCTCCCTCCCCATAATAAATCCTAAAGTACAAAACAACAACACAGAGCTGTTACCAGAGGGGTGGGCTGGCCGAGTGAGCTGAGGGAGGTGGACCAGCCGGCCACGCCTTGAAAGCTGCTGGCCTCCCTGAGAGCAGCGCCCCAGGGCTGGCGGCCAGCAAGGGCGTCAAACGGGAGCCCCATGGGCATGGAGTCAGAGGAGTAAGGAACTAGCAGCTCTGGAGATAAACAGCACAAAGCCGGAGGACAGAGGCTACAACACAGTGCCTGGGAGACCACAGGGGTAGAAGAAAAGCAGGAAACAAGGACAAAGGAAGAACTCCTCTGAGCCACTCTGCATTTAAATCAGGGTATTTTTCACTTCTGCTCTAAGACTAAGTCTGGACCTCTCACAGTGCTCTGGGGATTTGTCCACCACCTGCCTCCACAAACAAGGCTGCCATCCTCAGCAAGGGGACTATGAAAATCCTGAAAGGCTGGACTTGCCTTTAAGCAGGAACGCCACATAACCCACTTGAGGCCTCACCGCCAATATCATGGTCCTGGACTTTATTTAGTAGAGCTTGTGTTCAGGGGGTTCTAAGGCAGTGTGGGGAAGAGCCAGTAAGGCCTGGCACAGTGCTCTGTGCAGAATCTGTGGGAGAAACCCTCTGTGCAGAATCCGTGGGAGAAATCCAGTGCTCTAGAATACGCTGGCAGGTGCTGGGCATCTGTGTCCCGCTAATCTTGGTCGCCCCATTCCTTGTCATTAGTCTAATCCCCTTGCTCTCAGATCCGTGCTGTGGTCTGCCCTGAAGACGTTTGGGCCAGAGTGCTGTCATCAGTGAAATCACATTTGCTCTCATTTGGAAAACCATTGTGTATTTTAGCCATTCCAGTAGGTGTGAAATATAAACGTATTCTCTTATTGTGGTAAAAACAAAGTGTACCATCAAGCATTTTTAAACGTTCAGTTTTGCATTTTGCATAACACAGCTCTAAAACTAACTCATTTTGCACAGCTGAAACTCCGCATGCATTAAACAATTCACCGTTTCCTCTTCCCCCCAGCGATCACTGTCCTACTTTCTGACTGTAAGTCTGATCATTCTAGGTGCCTCATATAAGTGGAATCAGGTAGTGTTTGTTCTGTGCCTGGCTTATTTCACTTAGCATAGTCTCCTGAGGGCTCATCCTTGTAGTTTGTGTCAGAATTACTCCTTGTTTTAGGCTGAGTAACATTGTATCATGTGTATCCTACATTTTCTTTGTTCATTTGTCAGTGAACACTTGAATTATTCTCACTTTTTGGCTACTGTGGACATTATGATGGACAGTGGTGTGCAAATGGTGTGAGTCCCTGCTTTTCATTCTTGTGGTTATATACCCAGTAATGGGGTTGTTGGGCCATATGATAATACTGTATTTAACACATGCACAATGGGGCTATAATTTGTATGTCTCCCTGCTAAGCAGCTTGAATCACCAGTGGTACATTCATGATTGTCCTATCAGGCAGCTTTTTATTAATTTTAAAAAGACCAATAAAAGTGATTAGGTGGTACAGACTGCCCCCTGGGACAGTCATGGATGTACCATCAGTGGTTCAAGCCAGAGGGAACATATTAATATTTTCCACTTTACCTTTCTACTATCAATACACAAGGACTCCCAATTTTTCTATATTCTTGCTAATTTATTTTCTAAATTTAAATTTTTTTTTAATTTTTTGATTTCTATATATAATTGTCATCTTAGTAGGTATAAAGTTGTTTTGTGGTTTTCATTTTCATTTCCCTTGTAATTAGTGTGATTCCCATATTCATGATGGACATTTGTGTATTTTATTTGAAGAAATGTCTGTTCATCTTCTTTGTCCACTTTCTAATTGGATTATTTTGTGTGATGGGGGGAGCTGAATTGTAGGACATTTTAAATACATTCTGGATATTATCCCTTTGTTAGGTATACAGTTTGCAAATATTTTCTCCCCTTCAGTGAGTTCCCTTTTCATTGTCTTGATTGTTTCCTTTGTGCAGTTTTTAATTTTAGTGTAATCCCATTTGTCTATCCATGCTTTTGTTCCCTTTGCTCTTGATATATTATACAAGAAATTATTACCAAGTCTGTCTTGGTTACTTTTCTCTCGTTGCTGAGACAAAATACCCAACACCCCAATTTAAGGAAGGAAAGGTTTATTTAGCTTACACTTTATAAAGATTTCAGTCCATGCTTGGCTAGCTCCAAGGCAGAGTGGCACATGGCAGAGGGCAATAGTTCTTGGCAGCAGAAAACAGCAAAAGCAACAAGAGCAAAAGGGAGAAATGGCAGCAGCAAGCAGCCTTTTTCCCTCCCTTACATTGTATGCAAACTACCCGCCCCAGGGCAGGTGTAGAACTCACATCCATAATTCCAACATTGGACTTTGAATCAGTCCTAAACTCTAGAAGCCCATCTCAGGACAGCATGAGGCTTTGGGGGGACGTCCAGACACAGACCATTACAAAGTCTCATGTCATGACGCTTTCCCCTAAGTTCTGTTTTAGGAGTTGTACAGTTGCAGATCTTCATGTCAGTATTTAATCTATGTTGAATTAGTTTTTGTATGTACATATAAAAGATAAAGGTCTAACTTCATTCTTCTGCATAGTTCACTTCTCCCAGCCTGCTGAAGAGACTGCCATTCTCCATTATGTACCCTTGGAACTCTTGCCAAAGATCATAAATACATATGTTTGTTAGGTTCTGGATTCTGTTTTGGTCCGACACGTCTGTCTTTCTGCCAGCACCGTCCTGTTTTGATAGTACGAGGCCTCCAGCTTTGTTTTTCTTTCCCAAGATTATTTTTGGTTATTCGGGGTCCTTAGATAGCTCATATGAGTTTTAGGATTTTTTTTCTATTAAAACTGCCACTGGAATTTTGATAGGGACTAGATTTAACCTGTGGATTGTTTGGGGGAGAATGGACATTTTAACAACATTAAATCTTCCAATCCACGAGCATGAACGTCATTTGTATCTTAGTTTTTCCACCAGCATTTGCTTTCTGCGTTTTTCTGTGAGTTTGCTATTTCTATAGTCGCTGGCCTACTGGGTGTAAAGTAGTATTTAGTCTTGGTTTACAGTTCCCTCGTGATTATTATTAAGGAACATCTTCTCATGTGCAGTGTAATCATGTATATATCTTCATGGAGAAGATGGGCAGTATGAGCAGAGAGATAATAAATTCTAAGGAAAAATCAAAAAGAAATGCTACAGATAAACAGAAAAACAGGGTACCGATTGGGTATCCCTTGTCAAAATGCTTGAATCCATAAGCATTTCAGATTTTAGCGACTTTTAGATTTTGGAATATTTACACAGATTTTACTGGTTGAGCTGCCGTAGTCCAAAACTATGACATCTGAAATGGAAGGAAACCTTCATGGGTATCTGTGAACTAAGAATACACAGTTTTCTCAAGATCTCATGTCACAGTTACTAAAGTAGACCACATTCTACAGAATACCCTTACCTAATGTAAAATGGAAATCATATGTCTGCTTTCAGGCCACTGTGGAAGTGAATTAGAAATCAGTAACAGATACCTGGAGGGTCTGAAAGTACTTGGAGATTATACAGCATACTTCCTAAGAACATATGGATCAAAGAAGAAATTATAAGAGAAATTTAAAAGTATTTTGCACAAGGTGAAAATGAAAACAGATTATCATAATTTGTGGGACACAATAATAAGAGTGCCCCAGTCATCTAATTTTTCACTTTAGCACTAGGAAGAGTAAATTAAGACTGGTGTAACCAGAAGTGGAAAATAAAAATTAGAGTCGGAATCAGTGAAATCAAAAACAGTTACTCAGTAGAGAAAAATCAACAGCATCAAAAGCTGGTTCTTTGAAAAAAAATCAATAAAAATAAGCCTCTAGCCAAGAGGCTTTTTTTCTGAAAGAAAAAAAAAAGACAATACAATTTATTAATGTCAGAAATGAAAGAGACATTATTATACATTTGGAAACTGTATGAATAGCAAAAGGTTACTAAAGAAATACTATAAATAACTTTATGCCTATAAGTTTGATAACTGCAATGAAATGGACTAATTCCTTGAAAGGCAGTTTGGTACAACTGAAAAAAAGTAAGTTGTTTGCATGAGACTGTATCTGTTTTTAAAAACTTAATAATATTCTCCCCAAACAGAAATCGTTAGACCCAGATATGTTCACTGGTGAATTCTACCAAATATTTAAGAAAGAAATTATACCAGTTCTCTGCAGTATTTCAGAAGAGAGACAGAAGGAATGCCTCAAAATTCATTCTTTAAGGCCAACATTACCGTATAACAAAATTAAAGACACAGGAATACAACAGGCCACTATCTCTCATGAAAATGAATGTGAAACTTCTTTTAAAATATTAGTAGATTGGACTGAACAATGTATAACAAAGAATTATGCACCACCACTAAGTGGAATTTATCCAAGCTATGCAAACCTATTTCACCTTTAGAAAATAATCACGTTAAAGAGGCCAATGAAGAAAAAAGTGATCATATTAATAGATGCAGGAAAAACATTTGACAAAATTTGATAACCATTTATGATAAAAACACTCAGTAAAATTAGGAACGGGGCAACTTCTCTAACTTGAGAAAAAAATGTGTATAAAATTAGCATGTTGCTGATGAGAAACTAGAAGCCTTCTCACCAAAATCAGGAAGAAGGCAAGGATGTCCTCTCATCAGTCTCCCCACCTTTCATTGTTAAACTTGGGGTTGAGCCCAGGGCCACTTTCTTTCGTTAGCTTTACAGTTCTGAACAAGCGGACAGCTGACTCGCAGCTGCTTACTCCTTGCTTAGTCCTCGTGTGCTGTACAGTCGGTCATTCCTTTGATTATTGTCAGGCAAGAGGGAATAAGATCTGCCGGTCATTATTAGCTCAGGAAAGCTTAGGGGAAAGACTAGGACTGGCAGTAAGCACATCCACATCACTTGGTGTCACTTGTGGACTTGGCCAACATCAGAGAAGTAAGGGCCCATACCAAAAGGCTCAGGAAAACAATTTTCAAGACAGGCCGGGCCTGGTGGTGCACACCTGTAATCCCAGCACTTAGGAGGCTGAGGCAGGACGATCATTGTGAGTTCGAGGCCAGCCTGGGCTACAAAGTGAGTTCAAGGCCAGTCTGAACTGCATAGTGAGACCCTGTCTAAAAAAGACAAAAAAGGACATGTTCTCAGTATTGTTTTAAGCCTAAGAAAGGGCTACAGACTAAACACTGCCATCTTAGATATTTAAAATGCTGCATGCTGCCGGGCACGGTGGCGCACACCTATAATCCCAGCACTTGGGAGGCTGAGGCAGGGGATTGTTGTGAGTTTGAGGCCAGCCTGGGCTACAAAGTGAGCTCAAAGCCAGCCTGAACTGCTGAGCGAGACACTGTCTCAAAAAGACAAAGAGAAAAGGTAAAATGCTGCATGCCAAACTCTGTGTTTATGTCCTAAGCAAATAAAAACATCTTTCAAAGTCTTTTATGATACCTAGTTTGAGTTTTTGTGTGTTTGCTTACTCCTTTACAGGCAAAAAATAGAATCTAAAGTTTGTACAGAAGCCACCAACAAATTTTATTTTAGTATTAAAGAAGAACTCATCAGAATGGTAAGCTCACTGAAATAAATTTGTTAATCTACCTTTTTACAATTAATCCTGGGCCAGCACACTGTTGTCCAACAAATGCTTGCATTTGCTGGCAGTATGGTAATTACATATATTGCACATGCTGCTTTAAAACTAAATGTGATGTGTGTGAAACTAATGTTTGATTTTGGAAAATACATGGATTTCTTTTTTTTGTGTAGCTCAAAGAAGTCCAGACGTTGAAAAATCTGAAAAGGAAGAATGCTAAGGTAAACACGTATGTGATTAGAGTCGTACAGTTATGCAGTGCTAACAGCTGTAAGATTTGACTTTGGGTTTTATGACCTTTAGGGTTTGTATGAGACATTTTATCTTTGTAGTCTGGCTTTTACTAGGTTGATCTTTTTGTTTTGTTTTGTTTTGTTTTTTTTCCAGTACCGGGAATTGAACTCACTACATTGCACTTGCCAGGCAGGTGCTGTGCCACTGAGCTAAATTCCCAGTCCCTTAGGTTGATCTTTTGATTAGATAATATTAATATAAGCTAAGCAATGAGGACCTATTTCAGTCAGCTTTCTATCACCGAAGAAATACCTGAGATAAACTTATAAGCGAAAAATGTATTTTGGCTCTAAGTTTTGAAGGTTCCTGTGCACGATTGTTTCACCTTGCTGCTTTTGGGCCTGTGGCATGGCAGCACGTGGTGGCAGGAGCGTTTGACCATTCTGAGCCACAGAGCAAAAGAGATCAAGGAGGGGACTGGGGTCCCAGTCTCCATGAAGGGCACACCTTCAGTGATTTAAAGACCAACAGCTAGGCTCTACTTCTACTGTCTTGTTTCTCTCTGCACTTCTAATACCAGGCACAATGTACATGGCAGTGCTCAAACATTCACACGAATTTAACGAGGAAATTATTGTATTACCTAGATGATTTCTGATACGGAAAAGAAAAGGCAGCATTTGATTGAAGCCCAGGATGAACTGCTTCGGTAAGATACTGTCACAATCCTGTTTGAGAACTTACCTAAAAGGACAGTACAGTGTGGCATTTGGGAGAGTGATACTGCTGCTGTGTCATGTTAAAACTCCCAGGTTATCTTTTTGTGTGAATGTTCAGTGGAGTCAGGTCATGCTGCCTAGTTGCCAAGCCTTTGGCCTCAGGCAGCCTCATTAGAGATGTAATGTGTACACTCTAGACTGAGACTGCCTGTGTTTGAGCCCAGGCTGTGCCACTTACTGGTGGTGCAGCCATGGACAAGTTACTTCCCAATACCTCAACTTCCTCTTTTATATATGGGTACCGTATATACACTTCATACACTTCAGAGGGGGGATTGGCAATTGAATAAATAAATAGAAAGTGCTTCACAGTGACGAGCATACAGAAAGAGCTCTTTATGTTATTGCTGTTGAATTGTACATCCTGGTTTGGCATTCATGTGTCAGTTCACCAGTGTTGGGCCGGAAGATAACCTGGGTGGTCCCGGAGGGCTGGTTAGGAAGACAGGGACACATGAACCCGGCATTGTATACAGAAACTTGTATTTTTTGACCCTCTTCGGAGGCCAGTGCTGCTGTGTGAGCCGGAGAAAAGCAGAATTAGCTGTGTTCTCTACTCTTTAGGAGCCTTAAATGGCTTGAGAGGGCTGGAGGTGTGGCTCAGTGGTAGTGCTTGCCTGGCATACACAAGACGTTAGATTCAGTCGCTAGCACCACAAACAAAAAACAGCTGCAGAAAGAACATGGTATTATTAGGAAAGACCCTGCATAATTAAAGAAAAGACAGGCATAGGACTTAGAGAGAAATTGGTTGGTTAGTCCACTTGTTTCTAGATTTAGTCTATGGACAGACGCTGGTCCCATCATAAAGTTTTCATTGGTCCAGACCAAAGTAAGAGGTAATATAGTAATGACAGGCAGGAACACTTAAAGGCTTTTCACATGGCAGGGCACTTTCCCAAGTGCTTTATTAACCCACTAGTCATCTCTCTAATGCTGAGGTATATTGTTATAACTGCTTATATGGCACTTTCACACTTGCCAGCAATGTGAGACCATGCTGATAGTTTTAAAAATTTTTGTGTCTTTTCTAGATATAATTTGAGAAATTAGAGAAGTATATTTTGAAAAAGCATAGTAGCAAGTAAGTAACTGTGGTAAATCCTGGTTTTGCCTCTGCATGTGAAAACCCCAGGGCCCAGGACAGTAATTGCAGTCATGCCCTGGGGAGCAGGGGAGCAGGGTAGGCTGGCAGCAGATGGCCTCCAGGCCAGCACCCCTGAGCACAGCCCTGCCCGCTCCATGGTGACATCTCCAAAATGCTCATCTGTTCAATGTGAAGAGCTGTAGTTACATTAGAAAATGGTGTATATCTTTACTTGGCAAAATAAACATGGGCAGCCTTTCCTCATTTGTTACTGGTCCATAAAACCTGTTATCCCCTTATTTTATAGGGAAGAAACTAAGCCACTGAGAGGTGAAACAGTTGGCCAACCCCCCGTGACAGTTTCTCCATTGATTTATTAGACCTTGGAAAGTGGACAGTTTTTTTTAACATAGAAGGAAAACTATTATATTTCATATAGAAGTTCATAAACTAGTCATTTCCAACACAAAATTTTTTGGCATATTTTTGTGTTTTGGGTGTTTTTACTTCCTGTTTTTCTCCTAGTTTCATGTTTTCCTTTTCAGATTTGAATTTTTATAATAAGAAACTCCTTGAAAGACTTTTATATAAGTATCAATTTTGTGTTATATAAAAAATATGAAGTGTTTGCTGTCACTAGTTACATTTGTTTCTTTTATTTTAAAAATTAAAAAAAACTAACAAAACAACAATGAAGACAAAATCAAAACAACACAAAAACAACAAAAATGATACATGACCTCAAAACAAAATGATAGGAATTTACAATGGTTGCTACACTGCATACTGTTATCTTCAACGAAGTTGCTCAGTGAAAGTGGACAGTTTTGATAGGAAAACTTTTTGTCCAGTTTGCTGTTCAATAGCACTGCCTGCAAGCTGTGAAGTGTAACCAAGTTTATCATTTAATTCAGTAGTTCCCAGGGTGTGCATGACTTGGTAGATTTAGCATAGACAAGGCATGTTCTTCTGTGGGTTTCACTGCTATTTTATTCATCGGGGCTTTTGAAACTTGGACTCTTGCACTGTTCATAATTTAATAGCCAAAGATAAATCATCTAGTGGACTTCCCTCCTGGTTTTCATACTTCTCTGAATATACTTACGTACTTAGTCTTATACGCTAGAGGCTATGGAACTTTAAAATGTCATTTATTTGGGGGGAAAATACTGATTTTTATTCTAGGTTAGAACCACAGCTGAAACAACTACAAACAAAATACAATGAACTTAAGGAGAGAAAATCTTCCCTTAGGAGTGCCATGTATTTCTTATCTAATTTAAAACAGCTTTACCAAGATTATTCAGATGTTCAAGAGAATGAACCAAATGTAAAGGAAACGGTAAGTTTGACTTTTATTTTTATTGTGCTTCATGCTAGAGTCCTGGAAGCTTTGGCAAAAGATAAAGGAACATCATCACTATTAAATCAGGGAAAACTTACCGTATAATCACCTTTTTTAGCTACTTACTGAAGGCTAGAGGAGTGGAAAAAATCCAGAATCACTGATTTTTTTAAAGGCATTTACACATCAGGAAACTGAATTTCATCTGTTCAGGGAACAGTATATACCCTTGTGTATGTAAGGGAAGTGCATACACTTGTGTACAAATCAGTAACAACCATGCTGTGCTTTATTATAATTTGCATCAACATGAATCACTCAGACATGTTTAAAAGACCAACCTCTTTTGCTCATTGTCTAGCCCATGTTCACAGTATCTTTTGTCTGAAAAATAAGATATCTCACATGAATGGTTTTCTGGGGTTAATACAAAAGAACATGGTAGGAAAATGTGATATATTATTGTTTTAATAAACTTTGTAGCAGTTTCTGGATTTTTACTATTATTATAACTCAGCCCAGATTAATAGAAATGTTTTCTAGAAAAAATTTATGTATTTGTGTAGCCTAATACATTTTATGTAAAATAATTATAATATCTATATATACCCTACTTAAAACTTGTAATCTTCACTTCAAAATTCAATTTTACATTTGAACACTTATGTAAGTAGATTTTCTTGAGCTGAAGATTTGTTCATATATTAGACATCTAGAAATAGAGTATTTTTTAAAAGTTTTTAATGTACCTGACTAAAGTTTATTCTAGATAGAATAGACAGTTTGCTACCAAATATGTTGAAATTAATAGTAGCTTGATTCAATTTGGTTGTAACCAGTACTTTTCTTATTGGTGTTGAGAACTGAACCCAGGGCATCCGGCATGCCAGGCAAGTACCCTACCACTGCCCAGCCTTAAACCCAAGGTTTAGAGACGACTGTGTTTGGAAGGTAGCACTCTCAAATGTCATTCTTTGTGTGCTCTCAGTGTCTTCTGTAGCAGCGCCTGTTAAACAGCACTGGTTGCGAGCTGTAAACTATAACCCAGTTTATCATTTAATTCAGTATTTTCCAAGACGTGCATGACTTGGTAGATTTAGCATATACAAAGCATGTTATATATGCAATATATATATTTTATAAGGTAATAAAAATTATATATAGATGGTAAGATACATCCAAATGTCTACATTTTATAAGGCAATAAACATCTACATTTTAGAAAGAGGTAAGATATATCCAAATGTATATAAATACATATGTATATGGTATCTTTATTGCCTTATAAAATGTAGAAGTATGGGTATATCCTGCCGCTTTGCTATGTGAAGCATTTAACACCAAATGGAATTCTTCCCCTCCACGGTGCCCATGGTTTCTTGAATACATTAGGCTCTCAAATATTCGCCGAATTCAATTCTCAGTATGTGGTAAGTTGTGTGCCAGGAAGAAATTCTGTTACCATGTGGGGGTAGTCATAGTCTGCTCAATTTTCATTACTTAGAAAATCACCTTGAAAACATGGTATTCAATAGCGAACTACCAAGTATGATAAAATTCTATACGGGGAATTTAATTGTACCCTCAGATACAATTTGGAACAGAAAAGTGTGATATTATTAATTATTTCAAAATCATGAGTTAGAGCTGTGTGGTAGTTTATATTGGGTTTGTGTTATTTTTAATCATTTAGAACATTTGGGTTGGCAACACTGATCCCCCAGTACTTTTTCTAGATGATGGAATTTGAAATTTTTATGATGAACTTCTATAGGCCGAGTGTTCTCATTCCATCAGTTCTTGGAGTAAAAGTAAACATGACTTGTAGCTTTTTATGTTTTAAAATAGACATGAGATCAAGCAGACCCCACACAGCACTAGCACACTTGCCCAAATCAAGTCTCAACCTGTCCCAAGCATGATCTTCTGCTTTAAATAATTCAGATGCCACTGTTCTTTGAACCAGCTGGCATTCTGGAATAAGGAAGTCAGTGCACGCTTTATATTATCAATTATGTCCTAAGGGTATTAACTCAGTTTTCTTAATGATCCTAATTCAAAACTGAAGAGTAGTAACAGAAAGTGCAATCAAAACTGGCACTGGTCATAAGGTATGAGGTATGCAGTGAGGGTGATAAAGTTTTCCTATTTGTGAATCTAAATAATTTTATTTCATCAACAGTATGATTCATCCAGCCTTCCAGCTCTGTTATTTAAAGCAAGAACTCTTTTGGGAGCTGAACACCATTTGCAAAATATCAACCATCAATTAGAGAAGCTCCTTGACCAGAAATAAGAAAACCTGTCTACTGAAATGTGCCCACATGACAGTGTCTCAGGCTACTGCCTATTGCCTTCTGAAACTGTACTTTTGTAAATAAAAAACCTTTTTGAAAAATAAGTATGGCCTAATCACCAGTTTAGTATGGCTTTGTCATTCAAATTAAATTGTACCAGTTTGATGGTCTTAATAGTTTTGGAGGTCACAATCATCTTTTTTAATGAATTCTAACATGTTGACATCTTAATCAGCCTCAGCTATAAGAGTTTTAACCTATAAATAAACTTGTAAACCTACAATAAGGAGGTTTCTATTGAATTTAAGTACACCAATGCTAACTTTCAATAAAACTGGTTTACTTAAGTGAAAAACAAAACTGGAAAACAAAGTGATAAACTTAGCTGATAAAGACTGGTTTAATAAGTTAATATAATTTTTTGTGTGGGTGTGGTGGTGCTGGGGATTGAACCAGGCTTTGTGCATACTAGGTAGGTTCTCTACCACTGAGCCATACTCCAGTCCTAATGTAGTTTCTATTGTCAGATCTCTTAGATTTGAGGCAAATTATAGCCAGATTCTGAAAGTGTAGTCTATAGTGAGCTACTCTTGCAGTACTTCAATAATGAGTTCATCAGGAATTTCATTCCCTGCACTGTTGTAACCGCGAAGACTATTCTCTGCAGCTTCAGCTAGTTCTGCATCTTCAGTAGCTTCCAAGAAGTATGCATCATCAGTGCTGTTACCCCAGTCAGCATCAGAAGAGGCACCTGGATTCTTGGCTTCACTGTTCCAAGTTGCATCTGCTGTAAACTCTTCTTCCTTTATTTCATTGGGAAAGGGTGTTGGAGGGAGTGGGATAGGAAGAAAGAGGTTATTTAGTCAGAAACTATGATCTCATGGTGCACTCCAAGTATGCTGAATTAAGGTATGAAGTAATGACCAGTTCTTCAACAGAGTTAAATGAATGTGCTATATGTAGTCTGCAAGATAGTCACCATGGGGATCTGTACAGTAGCTCCAAGGTTGCTGCTTTTGTAGCTTTACTCTTGAAACTCCAATATCTGGTCATCTGAACAACTACTTTGAAGACAACAATATGCAATATAACAACCATTGTTGAATTCCTATCTTGTTTTTTTTAAATTCTGTTATCATTTCTAATTTTTTTTACTATTTTTTATTCTTTTTAAAATAAAGTGATAGATAGCTAAATAAATAAATAAATAAACAAACAAACTGCCTGTGTTTCTTTGGCAGATGCTTTCAGTATCCTCAATGGGGTTAGAGAAAAAATAAATTTCACTTTTTGACAAGGAGTCTAACGAAAACTTTGGAAAATACATTTGCTATCCTGACAAACAGCCTTTCCCTCTAATGTATACAGTATTTTTAAAATTACAAACATGGATTAGAAATACTGTCCCCCACAACTTTTTTGGTACAACTTTCAAAATATGACTATGGGTTGTATATTAGTTTAAATGCCCTGAATTTAATAATTTAAATTTAATAATTTTACCATTTGTATGTAACAATGTCTTTATTCTTCAGCTACATGCTTAGTTATTAAAAGATAAACATTTATGTATGCTACAACTTACCCCCAAGAAATCAACCAAAGATACTACTGTATATGTGTGCATTAGAGGAAGCAAACAAATGTGGCCAGATGTTAACACATGACAAACCCAGGTAAGGGACAAACCAGAGTTCGTTAATTCTCGTGCAGTATTTCTGCATCTTTTCAAATCAAGGTTTTAGCCAAGATGATCAATGCAATAGAAAAAGCAATAAATAACAGTGACTGACAATTTAAAGTATTTTCAAAAGGTGAAGCAGAAATGATAAAATGTTCAGTTAAAATAAGTGATAAGTACACTTATTTACTGTTCATTATGTTGTTCATTTATAATTTTAAATAGAATACTGTACACTAAGCATACTTTCAAGTTGGAATTTTTGAGGTAATACTAGATATGCAGAGAATATACCTTTCAGAAATTCACTAACATCTGAGCAGGGTGCTAGCATAAGCCTGTAATCTCAGCTCTTGGGAGGCTGAGGCAGGAGAACTGCTGTGAGCTCAAGGCCAGCCTGAATTACATAGCAAATCTAGCCCCCAAAACAAAAGAAAACAAATCCACTAAAACCAAAATCATCAAAATAACACTAACCAAGGATGACACACTTCTCCTTTTAAGAGACAAAGGTGATTTTTAAAAATTTACTCAGTTCTTAGTTACCTCTAAACACTTTTTAACCTAGTAGCTTTCTGAGAATCTATTAGTCATTTTATGTTCTGCTCACTGAGATAAGGGATTGCCGCCATTTTAACGTTGGATGTATTTTTTTCAGGTGTTTTTAAACTTGGGCTGAATAGATAGTATGTTGAGTTTTCTAGAAGATAAACTCAAGCACTTACTCAGCTTGTAGCTGATAACTTATAATACTATAAAAGTAGTTGATGGATGTGACAAAAAATTAGTCTTAAAAACAGTATGACAAAGAGACAATATTCTTGCAAAATACTAATCAGATGTCATATAGAAATGGACAAAGGGCAGATATAGGCAATTCATAATAGAAATACTAGCTCAACTTTATTACTAAATTCAAATTAAAACAAGTGAAAACCCACCTACATACAAATTTGGTAGAGATCACAAAGTAAAAGTGCTGGCAAAAGTGTACAATAACAGTGCTACCAACAGTCTGGAAGTCTAATTTCCTATCATTTTTATGGAGAGGAATTTGGTAACAGTTACTACTGAAGATATTCGTGATACTTTAGGAAAAAAATCTAATGCGACTTCTAAAAAATACAATTGAACATGTAGATACAAATTCTGGAAGATCTTTGCTAAAACTTTCACATCAGTTTCACTGAATTGCGAGTAGGGAAGATTTTTTCCCCCTTTTTGCTTTATATGCATTTTCTGTTTTTTTCTAGTGCTTAGTTTAGATAAAGTTTCTCAAAGAAGAGTTAAATGTTAGTGTGGTAATATCTACCAAAATTAAACCACTGACCCAATGCTAGAAGTTCACCCTAGAGATACAGTTGTTTAAAGAAACACCAAGTTGGGCACTCTGGTTTACTTCGTAAATAATTCACAGCTTGCTTACACTGCTGTACGAAGAACGAACCCCGTAATGAGAAAGATGAAAAGCTGCACTGACCTCTTTGAAAAGAAACAGGAGACTGACTTCAGCAGGTAATGGAAAACCTGAAAGAGAAGATACAAAACTGTATTATGTAGATACCTAATTTTTAGTTTGTGGAAGTACAAAAACTTATAACTCACAGTCAGACTTGAAGTTTTCTGCTTTACAAATGGGATCGTGACATTTTTGATACCAAACTTCATTTTTCAGATCAACAAGAATCCTTCATGTTAAAAAAAAGAAAGTATTAAGTCCATATAGATTACAAAACAAAATTCAGTTATATGCTATTTGCAAGCCGTAAGGATGGAAAAAAATTAAAATATAAACGGACAAAAGTAGCCTGTAATCTCAGCACTCGGGAGGCTGAGGCAGGAGGATCATTGCGAGTTCGAGACCAGCCTGGGCTACAAAATGAGCTCAAGGCCACCCTGCACTGCATAGCGAGACCCTGTCTCAAAAAAGATAAAACAAACAAACAGATACACACTAATCAAAAGAAAACTACTTGCTAGGAACAGCACACACAATGGACTTCTGGGCAAAAAAGTAGATACTGACAAAAGTCTCCTTACTCCCCACACACCAGAAAGATACAGTTCTCAACTAGTACCACCAGATGATACAGTGTCAAGTCATGTAAGCAAAACTGATCGCTACAACAATAAACTAATCAACCTGTAAAGGTAATCTAGCATAAATTAAAATTTTAAGAAACGTTTTATTGGTAATTTATAAATCAAATAATCACAAAACAGTTCAAGAATGCAAGAAATATGAATGAAACAATATAAAAGCTATTAATGAAATTTGACCTATTCACATATGCTATTTGTAACTATATATAAGCCAGTAAGAAAAACTGACCACATAAAGTAAACTGTGTCAAATTTAAAAGTATTGATTCATGGGGGACATATTCTCTGACCACAAGGAAAACTTTACAAGTAAAAAATAGCTAATAGAAACCCATAATTTGGAAATTTAAAAATTTCTAAACAGTGGCTCAAGATTTATGGAAATCAAATTACTTGAATGTAACTAAAAATAATACCTATTACACTATGTGAAATGCAGCTCAAGTGATCTGTCAAATTCATGCTACAAAAGAATGGGCTAAAGATGAATAAATTAAATAGCCAACTTGGAAAATGAATAGAATAAACCTTAATTTTGAAAATGAGCAATAGAATAAACCTTAGTAAAAGGAAGGAACAAACAGCAAAAACGTAAAGCAAAAATTGAACACAAATTATCGCAAGACTAAACAAAAAAGGCAGATACAAATATTAGAAATCAAATACAGCATATAATAAAACCTTAATATTCCAGTATTTGCCAGTAACTGAAAATTTGATAAAACAGACTACTAAATAAAACTCAAGCAAACTAATTAAGTAACAACAACAAAAAAGACTAACAGAAAAAGAGCAGAAAAAAAACTAACCAAAAAACTAATAACCACCAATAATGAAATTCTTGAACCCCGGGTTTCCACATTGAACTATATCTCCAACTCTTTAAATTTTTAAAATTTAGAGATACCATCTCACTAAACTGTTAAGTTTCTCAGGCTAGGTCTGAATTTGTGATCCTCCTGCCTCAGCCTCCCAGAATGCTGGGATTACAGGCATGCACCTCTATACTCAGCTTTTTGGTTCTGTTTCTCAAGGTGGGTGACAGTTATGAGAGGTTGTCATTTTAGTCTTTAGAATGTACATATATGTTATATATATATTTTTTTCATATGTTCTACATTTCAAAGTTAAAAGGCAGAATATTATTATACAACAATGATTTTTTGGAAAGTGTATGCATTGAAAAAAAGCTAAAAACATACGCCAAAATGATAGTGTTAGTTGTCACTAGATTGTGGGGCTGTGAGTGACCTGTTCCTTCATAGTTTTTTTCTTGTTGCTGCTGTTATACTTCTATGTACTAGTTTCTAATCCTTTTTAAATGGAATTAATCTAAGTGTATCAAGGGCAACACTGAATATACTACCTAATATGCTTTCTAGCTTTCCAGAAAAATCCTTTCCTAATGTCTAGCATGTGTACTGCGTAGGCAGAGTTTCAGCTTTGACATTAAATATAACACAGTTTCTCATAACTGCTGACTACTAGACTTTACCCCTCTTCTAATCATATTCTCGTATCATTTAAAAATCTAATTTTAGTTTTACTTTGTACTCTACTTCCTCTTCTTTTACCAGATAGAAAAATTCCTAAAACAGGGTCTGTGTACAAAGCAGGCATTCAATAAATACCAGTTCTCTTCTGTACCATATTTTGTTTCCAGCAAGCTAACACCACCTTAACATTAATCTGTGAGTTCCCCTCTTGCTCAGATCTACCCAATTTCAACTGAGCTGTCAGGTTCTACGGCGTCAGCAGCCAACGGCAAGAGAAAAGGTGCAGCAGGCAGGCCGCCCATCACCGTTCACCTGTCTGCACTGGCTTTGTTTTAGGATGCTCCTCTTCTGCCTTAGTCTTCTCAAGATTATGCTAAGAGAGATAATTTCATCAAATGAAGTACAAATATAGCTGTTAACATGCTATAAGCCATGAAATATAAGATATTCAAATTAAATTGAAAACGTTTACTAAAACAACAAATATAAATTTAACTACAACTTAACTGATTCTAAAAACAAAATTTTTCTATTCTCAATTTTCTTAAAAAGTTTTAAACATTTAAAATGTAATAACGGGGCTGGGGATTTAGCTCAGCGGCAAAAGCGCCTGCCTGGCAAGCGCAAGGTCGTGAGTTTGGTTCCTGGTACCGGAGAAAAACCAAAAAACCAAAAAATAAAAAAATAAAAAAAAAATAAAATGTAATAACGGCTCAGTACAAACAACTTATCAATAAATGTTACTTACATGATATTATTACTCTTGTGAGCTCTCCCAATGTTTTGACACCAGCGATATTTACAAATATCATAAACCAGTAATTCTTCTGGGAAAAAGTAGTTCCAACGCCGAATTCCTAAAATGTACACATTGTTTCTAAGGGTACTATTCCTCTACCATATAAGAGCTAATAAAGAGTAGGATTAGATTTACCTCCTTTAATGTCATTTTTGGTCACCAAAGAAAGAACGAAACGATCAACTTCAGGGTAGGGTGAACACTGAAAGCCCTCAATGGTTTCTACTGCAATAAAGAGTTATTTATAGACAAAATTAGCTAAAAGACGAAAAGTTAAATTTTGATTAAATTGACAGTTGTACAGTGAGGGTTTCTGCAATTCCTTGGCTCCCCCTTTTTCCTCTCCTGTAAATTTGTCTTTCAGTCCGCTCCTGTGTTCCTGCAACCCAGCAGGGAAGCGGGTAAAATGCAGATCTCAATTAGGCCATACACTGACTCATTTTCATTAAACGCCTCTGTGATCATTTTAAGTGCTTTCTTACTCTGACAAAGAGAGAAGCAGCCACCCAGACCCTGCAGCTGCGCGCCTCCTTGTACCAGGGAGGTCCTGAACTGCCACGAGCTGGGCTGACTTGCATCCCAGCCTTAGTGTTCTGCTGCTTGACCTGCGAGCCTTGGCAGAACTTCAGTGTTAGATAAGGCCGCTCTGCGGTCATGAGGAGACCAGGAAAAACAAGACCCTCCGTACTCGTATCTGAATAGAGACAAAGCACGAACATTTGCCAAAGCACAACAATGGGCAAACACCACTCCCCATCCCGGCTAACAGAAGTACCTGTTACTGCTTTACCAACAATAAATTGCCTGAGTCTCCTAGTGTGCCTCCGTCTACAAGATTTATTAAGATAACCAATCACAGAACGGACCCTGGCAACACCCAATTCAGAACCAACCCGTGCTCCTTTGTACACTCCCGCAATCACCTCATCCAGGCCCGAACCCACCCTTTCTGAGGTGCCCCGAGGTACTGCACTGCTTACAGAGCAATAAACCCAACTTGTTCACCGTGGCCCCTTGTCCATAGCCTCTAACTGCAGGTCTCTGGCAACTCAATTTTACTTTGTATCTAACCATGTACTGTAACCATTTAGAATGATCTATTTATAATCTCATTTAATTTGTAAAGACAAAGTCTAGTTTTCTTAAAAGGAGGTCTGTATTTCACTTGTCAGGAAATGCTTGTTAAATAGCTAGAAGAAAATTAACACATAAGTGAATGTTATCATTATTTTTAGCTGGCTTATGAGATACCATACAGATAATTTTAGAGCCTACTTTTTCTCTTCCACATTACACAGGCCTTACAAATCTAAATGTAATAGGTATGGAGTGTTTTATAGGATGTAAGCGATATACCAAAGTATGTGAATAAAAAACATATACTGCAGAGTTTAGGTAAGAAATCTTAAAAATCCCTCCATATTCTTTAGTAGAGGAGTGAATAAATTCTGATAAAGTCATATCATAAAACTCTGCAACCATCAAAAGAATGAGCTCTCTCTACACTGGAAATGCAGGAAAAGCTTGGCTAGGTTAAATAAATTACTATAGTGGCTACCCATCTTTGTGGAAAGAACTGTAAAAAGAACATGTATTTTTTATTTTGAGATGTGTTTATTTTATACAAACAACACATATTACCTTTGCTTTAAATACTATAAAATGAAAAATAGTGAATAATATTTTCACAAATATCTTTTGTTTATATCTTGAGTAGAAACCTAGAATTAGTTTCAAATGAGCCATGATATAAATACTTAAAATTTAAGATTTTTAAGGAAAAATGGAGTTTATATTCTTAAACTTTGATGGAAAATTATTTTCTTAAAATTACCTGGACTGCTGGTTCTGTTAACATGTTCAGTTCGCTTTCGTTTATTCTGAGATGTGTCACATGTAAGAATCCGTAAAGAATCTGAGAATCTGAAGAGGTAAATATATAAAAATACAAGATAACATTAGAATTTGAATTTCAAATAATTCTATTTTTAGGCCACATTTCCCCACAAAAGCACCAATCCTACCATATTAAAAAAAAAAGAGAGACAAAACAGGCGTGATGATGGACACCTGTAACTCTAGAACTTACGAGCCAAGGCAGGAGGATTGGTAAGTTCACACTCAGTTTGGGCTACATAACAAGAATTTGTCTCAAAACACAAACAACAAAAAGTGTGACTTGCCAATTAAATAGTAGATTGATAAACCAGGTGGAGTGGCACAGGTCTGTAATCCCTCCCCTAGGGAGACGAAGACAGGAGGATCACTACGAATTTGAGGCCAGCCTGGGTTACACAGTGAGTTCAAGGCTAGCCTGCACTACATGACAAGATTCTAAAACCAAAAAAATTGGAATGAAAATAAAGTAGATTGATGATTGTTTAAAGTACTATTCTCAGTCATAGGAGGAATCCAAGGATTCTAGAACTGCAACATTAAAAATATAACTCTATTCCCCAAACACACAGACTTTGAAATTTTTGTTGTAATTCTTTTAAAAGTATGAATAGGAAGAAATGAAGAAGAAAAAAAGGATAAAAGCAAAGGGGAAATATGATTAAAATTAACAGAAAGAAGCTGGGCATGGTGAAACCTGCCTGTAATCCCAGTATTCTGGGAGGCTAAAGTAGGAGGATCTTGTTGAGACTGTCTCAAAATTTAAAAACATTCTTAAGGTCTGGGCATGCAGCTTGGTGCAAAGGCCCTGGGTTCAGTCCCAAGTACAGAAAAACAAATTAACTAAAAGGAAAAGTATATTAATAACTATAACCAATTTAGCCTTTATTCCTGGAAATAAAATACCTTGTACTATATTTACTCATATATACAAAACACAATGTTATTCAGAAGAAAAATGTTCCCTTTCTGTAAGATTAACAATAACAGCAAGATATTGAACTTTTATATTATTATACCATTTCCAGAACTGCACACACTGCCACTGCTACCAACTAATTACTTCTGAGCAGGTACTGGTGCTGGGCACTGTTTGAATGCTCTATAGTACATGTACAGTTTTAATTTCATTCTCTCAACAAATAAGGTAAGCGTTATTGTTATTTCCACTTTAAAAGAAGACTAAAGCTTTTCCCTTATTTCTGAGATTTGTTATTAAAGGAACACAAATAATATAGAGCCTAAAGATATATGAAAAAAAATCCAAAACTGTCTTTCCACTCTCCTGTACAACAGCTGCTAACTGGACATCCTGACACAGCCTTCTCCAGAACAGTGTATTTTAAATATTTATTCTTAAAATTAATTTCTATGGACTTTTCCCCTTAAAATAATATTTAAGAAAAACAAAGGGAAAAGAATCATAGCAAGTTAATGGTGATTTAGTTTGATTATTAACCATAGATTTATGCTGACAAAATTGCCGGCCTACAAAAAAGGAGAATGAATAAAGGTGACTTTCACACTTTTTAAAAAATGACCAAACATAGGCACCTAAATGTTCAACACTAGATCTCACAATGCTAAAGTATGTCATTATAATGGAAAGTTATATAGGCATTGTTAAGCTTTATTTACAATTGAGTGTTGGCACATTACTGACTTGGTAAACATGCATGATATAATATTGAAGAGGAACAAACGGGTGGCATATGAGTAATGATCTCAAGACATTCTGAAGAATGGGCAGTGCTAGGGTGGAAGCCAGGGCTTTGATCGTGCCAGGCATGCTCTGAATAAAGGAGCTATGTAAACTGTAAAAATATATGTGTATGTGTGAAGGAAAAATGAGATATTAACAGCAATTATATTTTCAAATGCAACACAAGTAGTATTATACTCTTCTTCATAAAAGTGAATCATTTTATAAAAATTGAATACATAAAATATAACCATAAAAAGATATAAAGAGAAAACTGAGTGATAAAAAACAACTCATTATTTTTCAATTAATAGCAAAAAGAATTTTAAGAAGCCTCTTTTTCTGTAGACTGAATTTACACAATTCACATTTTAGTAACATACAGTGCCATTCACTGTTTAATATTCATGAACATACAGTGGTTTAATTCTGATACTACATACCTGACGTTGGTGACCAAGGAAGAAAGGAAATATTGGTTTTCTTCAGAAATATTTTTTGACTTTTTAGGAAAAAATTTGTTATCTTCAGCAACCTCGAAAGCCACACACTTTCCTATTTTTGATGATTTATATAATCGGAAGTTTCTGTTTCTTGTATAAACTCCTACATTAAAAATTAATTTTAAAAAGTGTATGTTTTCTGTGAGTAGTTTAAATTAATTGAATTATTAAATTCATTAATTTAATTGAAATCATTTAAGTTTAATAATTAAATTATTTTCTATAGAATTATTAAAAAAGAACAATTTTCTACAGATAAACAAAATTATAGCAGTACATAAATTAGGATAAACTGGAGTTGACGTGGAAGAATGCCACATTCAGAAACAGCAAACTAGATTGCTTTAGAGCAGTTCTCTAATTGAAAATAAAAAAGGTGGACACAAGCGCCTGCCTCCCAAGTGCAAGGTCCTGAGTTCGATTCCTGGTACCAAAAACAACAGTGGACAAAAGTATCACAATAAAAAGGTTTGAGACTCTTGGAGAGCTACTAAGGCAGTGAGGATATGTGGTACAAAAATCCCAGAGAAAAGGGGAGCATCTAATAATAAAATATCCAGAATAAATCTATCAAAAGATGCACAGGATTTCTGCTCAGAAAATTATAAAACATGGAGAAAATTACAAAGCACCAAATAAATGGAGGGATATAGCGTGTGTAGAGATCAGAAGATACAATATTATAAAAATGTCATTTCTCTTGTTGATCTCCAGGATAAACACAATCCAAACTAGACTTCTAATAGTGCTTGCGTGTTTATATTATATATTTTAAACGGAAGCACGAAAGCTCAAGAGGAGCCAAGAAATGTCAAAGAAGTATGAGGCCTTATTTTACTGGAGGCCAGGACTTACAACAAGGGAACAGAACCGAGTCTAGAAACAACTGAAACGTGTGGGTGTTGACTGTTGAAAAGTGAGTGTCACTGCACAGTGGGAAAAGGACGCTCGTTTCAATTACTGGTGCTGAGACAACTTTCCACACATTAAAAACTTATTGTTCGCTTCTTTTCATCCAAAAAGCAAAAATCCATCCCAGTGGATTTTAAGTCTCAACATAAAAAGGTAAAATAAAAAGGCTTCTAGAAAGTAAGGTAAGCAGGAGAAGAACTTCATTACTTTGGGACAGGGAAAGACTTCCAAGACAGATGAAACCAACCACAGAGGGAATGATAAACCAGAGTATTACCACTAAAGTTAATAACGGCTAATTACAAGGAGAGGGAAAAGGCAAGCTATAGACACGTACTATATAACTCTAATTATTAAAAACATCAAAAGTAGGCAAAATTAATCCATAGTATTAGAGGACGGAATAGTGGTTACCTCCAGGGAGGAGGAGGGCCACTGCCCAGGAAGGGCGCAGAGCAGGTCACACTGTCCTTGCAAGCTCTTGTCTTGGGTGGCAAAGTGTGCTCATTTTATAGTAATTCATTGGCTTAAGTACTCAAAAACATGTCGTTTTCTCTATGAATGTTATACATCAAGTTAAAAATCCTTTAAAAAGTTTTGGCATTTACTATTAAATCTCTGAACTGCCAGCCACAGCACCCTCTCATGTTGCTCATAGCCGCCTGGCGCTTTCATTTCACAGGGACCATCCTAAGAACTCTAAACAGAAGCCTAGTCAATTCCTGCCATCTGAGGTCACTGACACACCCTGCTGGTGACTTGCAATGTCACTGTGGTACAGTGGTGGTAGCAAGATCCTAAGCATTGGGACAAGCACACACTGACTGACGCTTCCCAGAGTACACAGCATAGTCTAGTAGAGAGAGCTGTCAATGTTACTTACCTAGATCCACAAAAAGATGCTTTTCTCCCATGTTATTCTTCACAACTAAAAATGAAAGCTCAGGACTGCTTTGCTTAGCTGAGTCTAATCTCTCTGGTCTCTGTGAATTCAAAGCCCAGCTCTTTGCTATATCCTTATCTGGGGACATTTGGTTAAAGGCAGTTCCTTGTTTTACTGGTGTTTCAGGAAAAGGGGAAAGTTCATGACCCATTGGGTTTGGAATCCTATCATCATCCTCACTGGAAATTAAGTGAAGAGCAGGCTGCAAAATTTTTCTCACAAAATTACCTAAAGAAAAAAGGTATCATGATTAATTCTTTACAGCAAACTGTAACTTAAAATGGAGGCACAAATCTACACATGTAAGGCTTTTTTAAAAAAAAATTCTTACTTTACAACTTAATTGTTGCTAGAAACTAATGTTTCTGTCCTGCTACTTCTTTTTACTTTCTCAATCTTGGTGTCAGCTGTAAACAAATCATTCATATATAGCTAGTAGGGGCCTGAGCCTAACATGGTGCCATCAACAGACACTACTTTTACTAACACAGACTGAGCACAATTATCTCCACAACTGATGGGTCAATAATGAACGGTTTACGAGAAGAAGCGGCTGCCAAGATAATGACGGCATCTTTGCTATCCCTTCCCGGAGTTGTTGGCAAATTTCTCCTGACCTCATTCTGTCCTCTACCTGCCATAACAGGCCCTGGGAATGCTGACTTGCCCAGTTCCAAGGCTGCTTCTTATCTTGCCTCTTGAATTATGGTCTCAAAACTAAGGTCCGGAAAAAGGCAGCCAAACACATTTTATACTTCGACATTTAATGTCAGAGCTCTGAGCAGCAGTGGTGCTGTCTGCACCCTGAAAAGTTGGTGAGACAACCTGGAATTGCTTTAACTTCACACAGACTCTGTCACACATTTAAGTAATAATTTGGCTATTAAGTTGTTTCATGTATAAATAATACTGCAGAAATTCAATACTCTAGAACTGTAATAGTCTGAGTTTATATATCACTTTATTCACCAGAAAGGCTTCAGTCCTTAAATCATAACAAATGTGCTAAATTCAAAATTCTCCAAATTAGACTTATTTTTCTATTCAAAGAAACAAATTCAATTTCTTTAGAGATCAAAATGAAAGCAAGGGGCTGGGGATTTAGCTCAGTGGCAAAGCGCCTGCCTGGCAAGCGCAAGGTCATGAGTTCGGTTCCCGGTACCGGAGAAAAACCAAAAAAAAAAAAAAAACCAAACAAAATGAAAGCAAAAGCACTTGACCCTTGCCATGTGATTATTTCTGAAATGAGGCAGAGAAGATAGACACTAAGTGACAAGAAACCACAACATATCAAAGGATAACAAAGCGATAAATATAAACTGATAGAGTTAATTTTCCTGGAAATATCCAGTTGCATTTACTTGACCCTAAGTAGTAAGTGAGTGCATGGCTGTAGAAACTGCGGCAATGTCAGTATCAGGAAGACCAGCAGGCCTTCGGCCCTCGAAGGGAGCAAATGTTGCCAGCAGTGGTGACACTTGCCGGCACAGTGACACAGGCTTCAGCAAACTCCTTTGTTTTTACATCCCCGCTCTAATCTTGTCACTCCCACTCCCCCTCAGATAGGGGTTATTGGCTGGGAACAAAAGTAAAAGAACTAATCAAACATAGAAATTTCAGGTACTATAGCCGAAGTGCATTTTTATGGATCAGATTCTAAACTCTGCTACATTTAATCTAATTACTCTTTCTGAAATGCTGACAACAGCAACTTGAACTATCATTAAGAGATAACCAAGGGAGGGAAACTAAAGGGAAAATCCAGACTACTGAACTTCACAGTCTCTGCATCTGATTCTGGCAGGCCACAACTGCAGAGAGATGAGCCTCAAATGACATCCCATTTATTAGGTCAGACTGTCTCTCACTTTAGCTACATGCAGAGCAGACTCTACTGCTCCCCAAGCTAACCACACTCATATTTCTATACTTTTGCTTATGCTGTGTTCTCGGACAGTGTAGGCTTTCTTTGCTTTGTGTATATGGTGAAATTTTATTCAAAGCCAAGACTGCTTTCCTATAGAAAATACCTATAGGACAGACTGTTAGCTACTTGACAACTTTCTATTCTTACCTTCTTCTTGAGCAATAGAGTGAACTGCTAGCTATGTTTATATGCGCTAAACTCTGGACTTACAATAGTAAACAAGAAACAGTCCCTGAAGTAAAAAAATTAAAAAGTGAATAAAAAAAAGAGGAGAAAGAAAAACAGGAAACTGCTTCAGGAAGTGGTTGATATTGTGACACACTAAACACTGGACACTGCCTGAAACTCAGAAGAACACCACCCAAAATCTTAAGGTTTCTGGTGTAACACAAACAGCTTCTCATCTGTCTTGAGATCTGCACTCAGTCTTAACAGACCGGGTGGATTGGAAGTATGTCTGCTCACACAGTAGCAACAGAAAGTGCAAAAGCTCAAGGACTAGAGAAAATGTACCCACATTAGGAACTAAGCAAGGACAGGGTGGAGAGGTAAGACTGGAGCAGAGTGGGCCTCATTTAAGACACTAAGGCATCTGACCTTTTCCTGAAGGCAAGAGATAATCACTGAAGGGTCTGAGGCACAGGAGTGGCAGGATCAGCTCACTCTAACTAGCTGACTAAACGTGCAGGGGGAGAGATATGCAGAGGTCAAACATGGCACCAACACTTTCACTGGAGTAACTGGGTGGATGGTGACATCATCCACTAATATACACAACACGGAGGAGTAAATGTGGAAATGAGGAAAAGATGGGGAGCCTGGGGTGGGGCACACTGTGTTTGAATCATCTGTGTGGACATGGTTAGGGGGCAGTTGACTGTCTAAGTTTGACATCCAGAAGAACAATTTGGGTTGATTAAGAGTCATCAACACTCTGATGATTACTGAAGCCAAGACAGCAAATGATCATCAAGGATGAGGATAGAGTGGGAAGGGAGTTGGGGATAGATTCTACAATTGCTAACATCTAAGTGATTAGAAAAAGGGAGAAGGAATGTTCAGCTAAGGTAACAGAAAATGAGGAGATAGTAAGGAGCCCTCTGTACACAGCACACTGGGTCACAGAGTTTCCCTAGGACCCTAACCTTTAGGCCAGGCCACTAGTGACCATGTTCATAGCTTTTATTCTAGGTAACCATGAAACTGTAAGACACTTATACCTCTGAATTTGGTTGCCTGTTAGTGAACTTCAGTCAAATGTTTGCCATTTAAATATAGGAATATTTGTCTCATTCCAGCTTTGAAAACACAGTTTGGTTCTATTTAGACCTGGGTGTTCAGTATTCCCAGTCTGGCTATTTGTTTCCCCTTTGGTCTGACTTTATTTTATACCAGGACTTCTATCTCTAAATGCCCAGTGCTGGGACAGATACTCAGGTTACACTCTGAAGTTGAAGTTATGAAGCTAGACTCAATTCCAACCCTGAAGTTCTGCATGGAATGAAAAATAACCTTCCTTGATGACACGGGACCCAAGCTCTAAAAATAAGGCCAATACAAGGCTGAAGCAAAGGTCAAAAATCCAGATATGAGGATCACAGATAAGTCCTGAAATGAAAAGTCCTCTCATGAATTAACGATGTAACTGAAATGAATCATACTGGAGACAGTACCAAGACATGCATGGCGGCCCCAATACCTACGACGAGAGGCACCAATGCCAAAGATATCTTGAGTAGGTTATCCTGTCTACAGCTAAGAACAAATTCTAACAATAACAAAAAAATCACATCCCATTTTTTATAGATAGGTTAGCAACTATAAAAACTGATAACATAATAAAGATAAATAAAAATAGCTACAGAATTTTAAGAGAAATAGGAAAAAAGAGTTTTTAATATAACACCAGGGGTTTTTAAGAGGCAGTCTACTTACCAACATGAATGTTATCTTTAAATGCCACATCATGGAGCTGAAATATTAAATGGCGGCTAAATTTTTCATCAGTGCTAGAATCCAAGTTGAAAATATCTTCAGCTGAACAACTGACACTGTATAATTCTTGAAGTGCTTTACAAACATGCTAAAAACACAAGTACAGTGTAAATGACTCATGTTTTTTATTTTAAATTTTTTCTAAGAACAAAATTAAATATCTTGGTAAAAATGGGTTTAAAATAGAAAGGTAAAATTTTTCATTTACTACCAGAATATTCACAATAGTCCCATCGATTTATAAAGTGAAATATGTATCACTTTTAATTATACACCTCTGTTTAGAAAAATCTTACTCAGGATTAAGAAGCCTCTCAGAAGTCAAACAATTTTTATACAGCCTGCTCTCAACTCACAATAAAATATTTTAAACATTTCTTTAAATACTATGAGTTAAAAAGTCACTAATTCAATTTTTTATGATTTTTACTATAAGGAAGTATCTCATTCATATGAACTTGAATCCTTCTGTAAGCTGCTGGGGCTCGGTGACACTGACATTGACAGAAGTTGTGCATGGTTGAGAGGGAGCAAGCACACAGAGGACCCCAACATTTGGAATCAGATAAAGCTAAGTGTGAGTTCTCGTTCTTCCATTTACAAGCTTTGTGACTGGTCAAATCTAAACCTTACATTCCTAAACTGCAAAATAGTAAAAGCCCCTAACTTTTGGAGTTCTAAGCGATGGGGAAATGAATTAAGGAGTTAGCACAGTGACTGGCACAGGTGACTGCTTAAAAGTCCTGGAGGTGCAGCCTTAAAATATGCCATTTCTTCCTGAGCTGCAGTCCTTTCATTCACCAAAGTTATTAAGAGCTACCATGAATGGCTATCTTGAGATCAGCAAAACCATTTGTAAAAGTGTTTGCTGACCACTTAGATACCTACTAATTATTCAAGAAATTGCATTTATTAACATTATTTGGGTATTATAGAGTACTATACTCCCCTTCACAATCAGAGTTTATTCTTTTTCAATAAATTCTCATTTCCTCACTTCCCTCAATCTCCCCATCTATCCGGGTTTTCCCTATATACTCTGTAGTATCTGCAAAGCTACAATCTTACACTAGTTTATGTGACCATGTTGACATCTGTTTCTCCTACATTACAGAGGGCATTTCCCAGGACCTTTTTTCTCCTTCTACAGAGAAACCATCTCAATTTTTAGCTAAGTAAGAGGTCATTCAGGATAAACACTTCAGACTCCTTTGTGACTAAATCTGGCAACTGGGATGTGAAAAGAAGGAAAGGCTGCCATTTCCAAGTCATACTCCTAAAGGCAAGGGGCAAGCCCTCCCCTTCGTCATTTCCCATTAACTAGAATGTAGACACAGTGGTGGTGCCATGTTGGACAACGTGACTAAGGCAACAGCTTAAGTAGAGCAAAGCAAGACACCTAGTATCTAATACAGTGGAACCAGTTGGATATTACTGAAGCATAAATAACTTTCAATTTTATTCCAGCTACTTTAATTTGAAGTTTTTACTACATTGGCTATATATACCCTAATTTATTATTTTCCATTAGACTACAATTCTGACATCAGAAACTATGTTGCTTTGGGCTCACCATCATATTCTTAGTACTCAGGCACAGAACCTGACATTTACTAGAGGCTGAAAAATTTTTGAGAAAGTTTTAATTATGTACTCTGGAACGATAGAGAATAAACAGTGATTCCAGTAATATAAGCGCTCATATTCCCCTAAATTCTCTGGCCCAAGATAAACTTTACATAAAATTTATAGTTATATAAATAATTAAGTTGTAAAATTTAGAGGTTATAAATACACAAGTGCTTGAGCAATGTGGTCTGACAAAATGCATCAGAATCAGAATTTAGCCTAATTGGTAGAAATCAGTCATCAAAATATGTTTGTAAATTATTTATTAACTGTATATTAAATTAAAGATAAGAGCTAACCTGATTTATGCCTCCTCACACAAAGACTCAAACCAAAATGTACTTACTGGGTTCAACTGGTCACATACAAAGTAACCAATAAATAAAACTGACTTAATATCCTTATTTATAAAAGCAGTGTATTAAGTAAATCAATCCTAATACGAACTATTATATCAACATGGTAAACATGCTAAATCTCTGAATCTTAACTCCTTGTTGGTAGTCAGTAGGGAACCCACACCTGAAATTCTGCTTTACACTTTAGACTACAAAAGTCAGTATTTTACAATTACTAGAAACACAATTAAGGGTAAAAATTAAACACAATTTACCAACTATAGTGAAATAAAGCCTTTTTAAAGAACTCAATGGCTAGTTTAAGAAAAATATAACTTGTTTTTGTTTTGTGGATCAAAAGGGACTTTACATAAACTGTATTTCTTTTTTTTTCAAAGCCAAGAGAAAAGTAACATTCTATATATTTTTAAAAGTACACACATTTTTCAAATAAATTTGAAATAAATCATGAAAAGGTGCAACATAATTAGCAAGTGTCCTTACCAAAAACATTTTAATTTGAATATATTTTTAAGGTTATTACATTATTTTTTAGTTAATATGTCAAAGGAAAATAGTTAATAAATGTTAATACCTACTCTAAAGCCAAATAATAGTCAATATAATTTTAATACAACTTTATGCAATATAATCATAAAAGGTTTCTGAAAATAATTCTAACAGAATAGTTGCACAGGTCTGTAGTATTTCTCTCTTTTTTTTTTTACTTGCAAGAATAAACATATTTTTTTAGTACATGTTGATAGTACATAATGTTTCCATTCTCTGTGGAGAACTGGTACATATACATAAAACATCTTAATTCCTTTTTCTCATTCATTTCCCTTTTCTCCCCTCCCCCTCCATCCATCTCTTGATCTATTTTCTTTTTGATTTTTTGTACATGTGTGGTCGACAAAGCTAAATTAAAAGTAAATACCAAAACTACACTCTTTTTGCTTAGAAAAAACAGGTATAGCTGTGTTTCTAGATTAGGTTTTACCAATAACTAGCTTTAGCACATGAGTGCACTGGTCTCTTCTAGGTCTTGATTTCCTCATTTATGAAAGTACAAGACAAAATGAATTCCATGAAAATTCTGTCAGTTTTAAACTTATGATGCTATTTTTAGTCGAAGTTTCCTTGTAGTTCATCTGAGTCCCCAATTTTTACAGTAAAAATTACTTTAAGTGGCTTTTACTTGATCCAGCTTATTTATCATCAAAATCAGAGAATTAATATGAAGTTTAAGAACACAGGAAGTTTCCACACAGCCATGTTTCTCAGTGCTGGCCTCTCACTCACAGCAATCATCCTACCTTAGCCTCCAGAGTGATGGGGTTACGTGCATGTAACAGGCATGTGCCACCAAGACTGGCTGAACTATTGTTTTTGTTCACAGTTCATTCACAGAAATAGTAAAAATGAAAGTCATTAAAACAGTAGCAAGAAAAAGGAGAAATATGGAACCTCCATATGACACAGGCTTCATCCACTGAATGAACAAATAGATGAATGAAAAGATGAATAGAAAGATACAAGAGAAAAACTTCAATTTGATTTACCTCTATGAGTAATGCAACCATTTTTTTACCATCAGCTTCAGGATTGGCATGTTTGCTGAATTCCAAATCAAAATAAAGTTTGCACACAGCATTTTCAGGAATAACTTCATAGCAGTGCAAGAGATTTTTCCTAAATTGAACAATTTAAGTTTGTTATATTTGTATCTTTAAACTCAAAGGAGTTGATCTTAGATCTCAAGTCACTGTTAACCGTGCTTTAACTACATATACCTATGATAAATAATACACTCACAGTAGGTTTATGGTAAGAATTTCCATCAAAGGATATGTAACAATCATATGCTACAATATTATTTAACTAGGGGCTGGGGATTTAGCTCAGCGGCAAAAGCGCCTGCCTGGCAAGCGCAAGGTCGTGAGTTCGGTTCCCGGTACCAGAGAAAAACCAAAAAAAAAAAAAAAAAAAAAAAAATTATTTAACTAGAAAATAAGGTTGATCCTATAGTATTATTACTCACAGATGATTCTGATATTGTATAATCTTCATTTGCTTTTAGTGTCATCATGAAAGAAATTTTGTTTGAGAAAAGAATGATTTTCCTTAAACTAAGATGCTGGGTTCCCATATTCTTGGGATTATATGAATTGTTCATGAGAATTTTAAAACTTTGCATTTTTATTAGGAAAAATGATTTTTTAAAATTAGTAAATAAAAATGAATGAATAAAAAAAATTAAAAATTCTGAATCACCTGACTTCAGTAAGCTTCCTATGCTCACATCTGCAGTTGGTACACATTCTTGCTGAAATAGGCAGAATGACTTTGATATGGGTTAAGAGTATGCACTAACTCAAAATGGAAAAGATAATTCTAAGTGAAGTTCAGATGGCAACCTGTCTAGATAAAAGTTTTGTAGTAATTTGAAGATGTGAAAGTGATGCGGATTGTATCATCATGTGGCACAGGTAGTACAGGAACTTCAAAACATGCCGGTGCACACACGCAGGTGCACAAATGTGCTCTGTAACAGTCAGTACCATATTTATACTGCAAGACAAAACTGAGTTTCAGATAAATATCATTTGTCACATTATCCTAAGAATTGTAATTCACCTCTAACCAGTGTTTCATGTACATAAATGTAAGTAACTCTAACTAAATATTTGAACCTTCATAAGTAACATTATAATGAAAGTATTTTAAGTTAACATAGTGCATCCATATTAATTTACTCCTTTTCTATACATTATTCTAGGCTGAGAAGTAAATGAATACACCACTCAGATAAAGCAGATATTTCCTTATTAGATAATTAGTGAGTATTCATTTGTAATTAATAGTACAAATTAATATTTGCTTGCCAAAGAGAAACAAAATTCCCTTTGGGTACACAAATTTGTGTGTCTGTGCGCACGTGTCTGTGTGCATGGCAAAGAGAATGAGTTTTATCCCTCCTCGCATCTGGTAAGATGAGTATTGCTACAAAAAGTCCACTGCAGAACTCAATTTTAATAGTGAATAAATTACTAGGTGGTCAAGAACTGTGAAGGACACTCAGCCTGAATTAATTTCATCAAAATAATTAGATAAAGTAATTGCAACTCCAGCTTAAAAACTACTTACCGGGACTTATAATAAAACCAAAGTTGAGCATAGGTTGTTACAAGGTAAATACGTTGTCCATCACCCACTTTGTATTCCAAAGCAAACACATGAACATTCTATGTAAGAAAAACATTATTCAAATATACATCTCAATTCAACTATAACCATTAAATGTTCGTAAAGAATTTTACCACTCAAGTTTTAGAAACCAGAATATGAATATTAAAAACAAAGTCACCATATCTGTCATTCAAAATCTGTACTTATTTTTAATCGCTCACATAATATATGTAGGAGACGGAAACTGTTCACATATTCAGATCAAAAGGAGAAAATATTCTATTACTCCAGTTAAACCTATGAGTTTTACTTCTTATTTTATGAAATTAAACTTATTTTTCAAAATGGCCTAAATATTGCTATAAATAATGAGCTAAAATCAATTAATAAATTCTCTAGTACACGTAAAAGTGTACATGGGAATGAACTTTCTGAAGGTGTCTATAGTAGTGAATTAAATAGAACTGGTCATGGCCTGGGGATTTAGCTCAGAGGCAAAAGCGCCTGCCTGGCAAGCGCAAGGTTGTGAGTTCGGTTCCCGGTACCGGAGAAAAACCAAAAAAAAAAAAAAAAATAGAACTGGTCATGGTTGCTGCCATAAGAGATTCCTTTAATAAAAGAATATTTAATAATATTTATACACACTCTTTTGTTTCCACATAGCTAAACTTTTCCTGAGTGAGAAATCACTCAAGGACTCAGCTGTTTAACTCTGTTAAAAATCTTTTTGAAATAAATGCTGTAGATTGGTGATTGGCAAGTTCAGCAAGCACATCTCTATATTTTTTTTAACACATTCCTGTCTGCTTGAATACATGCTCATTATTTATAGCAACATTTACGCCATTTTGAAAAATACGTTTAATTTCATAAAATAAGAAGTAAAACTCATAGGTTTAACTGGAGTGATAAAGTATTTTCTCCTTTTGATCTGAATATGCGTAACTGTCCCTTGCTGTCCATAGAACAATCATGCATGCACCACTGCTGGCTTAGAGCTGTCCAGCAGCAAGACATACAAGTTATGGCCTCATTGTGGACATGTTAAATTCAAGTTCAAATGAATTGGTAAGTATTTTAATTTCTGATACTGAATAGATTTACATAAAAGAAAGGTTTTTCTTGTTTATACTTATATAATCTATATAATCTATACTTATAGATTAAATGATTCTGATAAGTTTTGAGTGAGCATCTCTTTAACAGGGAAAGCAGGGCCCTCTCCCCAAACTTGAGCACTTTGAGCTCCTACATAGTATGAATGACCAAGAATCACAATATTTAAGTTAGATTTCCTGTGTGCATCTTATCTTTTTATTCCCACACCGCCCAAGAAACAAAAAGATGTGAACTATACATCTATTGCTAATTTGTTAATATTTTGAGCACCATACCCTTTGTAAGGCTGGCAGGTAACAAGCACTGCTTCCTCCCACTTGCTTCATGTATTAGCAATAAATATGCTCATCTTTTCTCTAAGCATAGCTTCACTTAAATGTCATTATATGTATTTTAAACTAACTTAAGCTAGAAATGCCATTCTTTTTTCATTACTGATATAAATTAAATGGTTAACAATTCCAAGGAATATTTTTCCTAAATCATGTGATATTAAGATAGTTATTAAATTTTCTTGGTAGAGTATGCGGTCTGAAATGAAAATAACATTTTTTTTTAAAGAAAGCTTGGGTGACAGTTGCTCTAAAAAAAAAAGAGGCAATTACCTCTTTACAGCTTTTAACAAAATTAAAAGCTTGATTTTGTCGATGAAATAGCTTCCATATGGAGGGTGGGTCTTCTGGTTTGGACAGTCTTGGTCTATACACAGACGACAATGGTTTCCTTTCATAGCAAGATGCTCGTTCTTCAATTTGCTTCAGTTTTGCTGCCCATTTTCCCGTCATTGGTTCAGAAGTAGGGGGAAAACCGATCCTGTCCTATGCACGTTTGTATTAAGTACTACTGAAACAAACAAACAGACCCCCAATTTACTTGTTTAGAATATTTTGTCTGATAAAATTTGAAAACTCATTTCCTGATATTTATGTCCTTATTTACTTTTTTTTTTGCACAATCTTTTACCACAAAACAAGAATAGAGATAGTTATCAGAAACCTTGTGTTAAGGTTGATACATTGTGTCTACTTGAGGAGTCTAGAAGCTTAACTAAGGAGCTCAGTTCTGCATCCTGGGGTCAAAAGGACATGCCCTTTCTGCTCTAGGATGTTGTTCATTATATCAACTTGAGAAGTTTAGAAGGTTAACTATATGACTCAGCAGGGAGGCAGGATCCTTACTCTGTATTCATCCTGAGCCTGTGGAAGAGGAGGGCATGGAGATGGTATGGCCATGGGCGGGGAGCTGGCATACAATATAAGGGAGGAAAAGAGGCTTGCTTCTCTTCTTGTGCTCTTGCTGCTTTTGCTGTCTTCTGCTGTCTTGAACTGTTTGCACAGGTGCCCTGACACCCTGCCTTGGAGCCAGCTGATTACAGATTGAAACCTCCCCAAACTGTAAGCTAAATAAACCTTTCCTTCCTTAATTTTGGGCGTCGGGTATTTTCTCTCAGCATTGAGAGAAAAGTAACCTAGACACCTTGGACACTGGCTCTTCCATTTAATAGTGTTATGACAGTGGAAAGATTAATGAAGCTCTCTGAACCTTTAATCAACTGCAAAATGGAAAGTAATATCATTCTGAATACTTTACCTTGGGAATAAATGTGATATGGCATATGAAAATCTTTCATAAATTATAAAGCCTAATGTAAATGTAAGTAAATTTTACATCACTGTGGCTTTTGTTACCGTCATTTTGTTATATGAAGTGCTACCTCTCTGATTCAGCTGAGGCTACCAGCTTGGCCACCCAAGTCTTTTTTGCTTTATATTGATATTTTTGTTTTGAGACAGGGTCAGTCTTGCTAAATTGCCCAAGCTGGGCTTAGAATTTGCAATCTTTGTCCCAGCCTCTCTGAATGTTGGGATTATAGGCCATTATTTCTTAGTATAGAGTTTACTTCTTGGCATCTGTGTACCGCTCTTAGTTCCCTTTTCCTCTTTTTTCTTTTTTTAAAATGTACTACATATGAGCACAGAGCCTCATACTTGCTAGCCAAATACTCTGAGCCATATACCTCCAGCCTTTTTAAAATTTTGAGTCAGGGTCTCACTCATTAAGTTGGCAGGCTGGCCTTAAACTTGCAATCCTCCCACCTCAGCCTCCCAAGTAGCTGGAATGCTGGTATGTACTACCACACCTGGCTTTTTCCCTCTGACATCCACTTCTCTTCTCTCCCAACATAACTTTTGATAGGGAAGACAATTCTCTTCTAAGCATAACTTCACTTAAGTGTCATCATAAAAAAAATTTTTTTTTTTTCATTTTACCAGGAGATGCCATCTAAGCTCAATTCCAACAATACCAACTTTGGGTTTAACCACGTGACTTGCTTAGGCCAAAATTACACTGACAAAGTGAAACAAGCAGAAGTTTACTAAATACTTTTGCATCTAATTTGACTATTCTAGAGTTCTGCCCTGAGAGTACCATGCTAGAACCCTAACTTCCTAGAGGATGAAAGGCCATAAGCACAAGAACCAAGGCATTCCAGCCAAAAGGCAGCTCCAGCTGTAGATATATGAGTCAGGGCCATGTCATTTTGGACTTAGTCATCATGTGAATTCAGTGCATGAGTAAGTCCAAGTGAGTCCAGGCCAGATCTACAGAACTGCCCAGCAAACCCAAAGAATTGTAAGAAAAAATAAGTTTGCTTTTTTTTTTTAAGCTGGTCAGTTTCGGGTTGGTTTTCACAAAAAAAATAGTTAATACAGTTTCCCTCTTCATTAATATCATCTATGCCATAATTTACCCATGTAGAAAAAAATATTACTTTGTAAATGAAACAGTAATGTATACTAAAACATTTGCGAGTAAGTGCCTAATTACCTATGGCAATGCCTTTCTCTTGAATTTTAGCAGAAAACTTTGCAGCAACTGAAAGTCATTGGCAAATGATATGCTCCCTGAAAAAAAGAAAAAGAGAATTAGCCTAAGAGATTAAGAGGTTGGGAATATCACGACCTTTTAGGAAAAAAAGGGGGACATATCATCATAGGTTTTTTTGTATTTGACATCAACCATAACAGACCTAAGAAAGATTCCCTCAGAGTTATACTTGATTTTTTGGTTTTTCTCCGGTTCCGGGAACCGAACTCACGACCTTGCGCTTGCCAGGCAGGTGCTTTTGCCGCTGAGCTAAATCCCCAGCCCCCAGAGTTATACTTGATACATATGAAAATTATAAACTACTAAATGAGAACAAAATGAATATGCCAGAGAAAAGAGTTTCATTCCATTGGATTGAGAAAATAGGGCAATTTAAAAAAAAAACAAAAAAAAACTGTTTTAACTTGTCAGTACAGTATTATGGCTCCTTAATATAGTTTGCACATTCAGTTTAATCTGCTTCACAGATAAAATTCCACTATACTTAGATAAACTTAATTCAGAAAGTGAATCTATGCTCTGAAATATATTAACTTTCAAGAAAGTTCACTGATTACTTAAAAACAGAATGCAGTCTTACCTGAGTCATAGTACCTAACAAATAAATGATTAGGAATGACCATGTGAATACTCACACTTAGTGAAACTAAATCTTAGGAAAATTTTTCTGATTTTATAAATACCTTGGTTTAACCATGGGAGTATGTCATACATAAAAGTTGTGGAGTCACAGCAGAAAAACTAGTTGAGGATTCACTGGGTCAAGGAAATCATCGATACGAACAAAGGAGAAAAAAAGAAACTTGCATATAGAGTAATGTGGCCCTGAGTTCTCTGCGTAGCTTAACCACTTTAACAGCGGGTGTGAGGGTCGGAAGACAACTGGGGCTTGGGGCTTGGTCAACTTGAACACGAGGGTAAAATGGCAAAAGCAAAAGAAACAGAACAAGAAGCGTCTGGCATTTTGGTTTGGGACTATCATATCTCTCATCCCTCCCTTCGAAGAGAATATGTCACCACAGTAGAAATGCTCCTGGTGGAGAAAAAACGTTGTCCTTTTATATCAAAGCTGGTTTTCACCAAGAGACTATAACTATTTCTGGTAAAGCTTCAAAATTCCAAAGGAAAATACTCGTTGTATTTTATTTTATTTTATTTATTTATTTATTTTTTTGGTTTTTTTCCGGTACCGGGAACCGAACTCACGACCTTGCACTTGCCAGGCAGGCGCTTTTGCCGCTGAGCTAAATCCCCAGCCCCTGGTTGTATTTTAAAAGAGTAAGTTTAAAGAGCCCTCTACTTTATTTCTTAACAGTGTACCCTAATTTTATTTAGTTATTCTCAATACCAATTTTATAACTAAAGATAGTTGAGTTACACACAAGGCTGGGTTAGTCTTGTCAGAGTAGTGAGGGAAGGGGAACTGAGGGTAGAAGTGAGAAATGACTCAGATTTAAGTAGCCTCTACTTCCTGGGTTTATGCCCAGACTTGCTCAGCTGCACCTCTTGATGGCCTGGTCCTCAGAAGCTGGTGGACTAGGGCGTACATGCTTCCTATTTACCGGCTTCTAGGGAAACCTGAAGCTGGCTTTGCTATGTTTCTTTCCAGGCCAGTTCTCCCAGTGTTCTCCCCTGCTCTCAGCAATTTTTATTTTCTTTCTCTCTCTGTCTCTCTCTGCCTGCCTGTCTCTTTTTTGTATGTCTCTCTCTCTCTCTCTCTCTCTCTCTCTAACCACTGGTCAACCCCTGTTATCCAATTCCAACTTCTCCTCCTACCTTTTACATTGAGATTAAATTCATCACTATTTTGTGTTTTCTGCCAGTATTCTAGTTCTACTACTTGGTTATGTCCTAGTTTTTGACAATGCTTTCCTAATATTATCCCCTTTCTCGCCTCTTGTAATTTATTTATACTCTTTTTCCCACTGCTTAAGTATTCATTCTAGAATATGTGATTAAAATTTACTTACAGAAATACTATTATATAAGCTTACTTCCTCAATGAATAACATGTTCAGAAATTAAACATAACTGACTGAACTCCCCACTTGTCACTTTCCCTCGTCTACGCTTGAACACAAGTTAACTTATATTTCTATTTCTGCAAAACTGACTGTAAAGGATAATAAAGTTTACGGTGAGAGACTGCTGTTTACCAGATACTCCTTTCCATCCTCTACACAGGATCTCTCATCCAGACGGCCTAAATTCTGCTAGAGGAATCAATCTTAAAGCACTATCCCTTTTTATAGCAATAGTCATTAACGATTCATAGCATTACTAAATTCACATGAGAGCTTCCCTCATTAAGGCGAGACTCCCCTCCAGACTCTGGCCATAAACCACACACCTACTGTATTTGAGTTTTCTCACTAAATGAGTGATAATGACCACTCCCAGTGCTTGGCCCTCTCTAGACGCCCTCTTGATCATGTTTCTCTCACCTAGGTCTCATTTTGTTCCTGAATTCTTCCTCTTCAGGGCTCACTCAGTTCAAGCTCTGCCTTCTCTGGAATATATCTGTAAAGGAAAATTATGGGTCTCCGTTAGAAGATGCTGTTTTGCTATAAATTTTCTCTAAACTAAGTTAATCAGTATAACTTACAAAAACAAAACAAAACAAAACAACCCAGCTGCTGCTTTATCTCAAGCACATTTTGGTAAGAAAATGTAGTAGAGGAAGGTGTCGGGGCATCAAGATGGGGCAAAGAGGCCTTGGTTGTAGGTCCTGTTCTTCAATGTCACTGCAGCAGAAAAAGCACTGGCAACCTCACTCACTTTGGGAGACACAAAGCCATAGGTTTCATTTCTGGATTTTTAGTTTAATGTGACTCTCTTCTGAGCAAGGACAGACCATTTAACTTCTTTAAGCTGAGATGGAGACTAGAACTTCCATCTGAATGACTTGTTTTAACAAGAAAATATATTATGAAAAGAGAAGCACTCTACAAATGATAGCGCGTGTGTGTGTGTGTGTGTGTGTGTGTGTGTGTGTGTGTGCGCGCACGGGCAGGTGTTTGTTTTTTGTTTGCTTTTCTTTTTGTTGCTGTTTTTTTTTCGGTACCAGGAATCGAACTCACGACCTCGCGCTTGCCAGGCAGGCGCTGCGCCGCTGAGCTAAATCCCCAGGCCCCAAGCGCAGGTATTTGTATACATCACACACGGTCCTTGGTTTATACCCACTGGGGTATAAGCAGTATAAGCACAGGGAGCAGCTGGTCCCTATCATGGGGTCCCTGATTTGTTGTCAGAAGGTCACAAACTCTTGAAATCGGGTGCAGAGTTTTGTGCTCCTGTGTATCGGTATATTTTTTCTGCACAAACGCTTCATAGTTTGCATCAGGGTCTGAAGTGAGTCGAAGACCCAAAACAGGCCTGAAATGATGACGGCGTTTGACGTAAGCGAAGTCGGGGGACCACGGAAAGGCCTCTGTCACTCGAGGGGAATGGAGACCAGCAGCGCGCGTCTCGGCCTGCTCCCTCCCCTCCCGGGGCTCACACGGCTACCGGCCCAGCCCCGCCGCTCTTCAGTGTGCCCCGAGGACAGGGTCTGTGGACGCTCCTCAATTTACCTCGGGAAGCCCGAGTCACGGCGGAAGTCCGCAGTTCCTCCGCAGCCGGCAAGACTCGGGCTTCAAATCCCGCGCCCGGACGGTGCCCGCGCTCTGGCGGGGAAGAGACGGGGCGGGGCCAGTTTGCAAGGGGCGGGAAGGGGCGGGGCCGAAGTGCAGCAGGGCCGGGACCGAGCGGTGAGGGGGCGGAACCGGGCGGGTCCAGGGCGGGGTGGGGCGTGGCCGGGGCCGGAGCGGCTGGAAGGCGGGCTCATGCGGGGCCCTCAGCCGCGAGGGAAGACGGAACCCGCCGAACCCGTCCTGTCTGCCGGGAGCGCGCCGCGGGACGGAGCTGCATCCTCGCGGAAGGCCGCCCTTTTCTTTTCCTCTCCTCTTCCCCTGATGGAGGGGACCCACGGAGCCCGAGTTATCAGACAGGACCTGGGCTCGGCCACACGGCCCATGGCAGGGTGCCTCCCCATTCACGTGGGTACAGCCATGGAAACAAGGACCATGGAACACGGACCACAGGAACAAGGACCACAGAACAAGTACCACAGGAACAA
>NW_004955403.1:24308040-24356705 GCF_000276665.1 Chinchilla lanigera
GGCTGGAACCGCTGGGCCCGGGAGGGAGGACGGGGAGCTGCGGCGGGAGCGGCCCCGGGCGCGGAGCCTGCGGTGGCTGCGGAGTGTTCGATCTCTGCCGCCTGCCGGGCCGCGGCCTAGCCCTTTCTCGGGTTGACTGCGCTCAGTCTTCCAGACGGCTCCTTTTCGGAGCGGAAGGCTTCGTGAGGACTCCGGCTCTGCCTGTCCGTGTCCCTGGACCCGGAGGGAGTCGCGCTGAGATCCCCACCTCTCGCTCTTGTTCTCGGAGGGTCCGCCCAAGCCTGACTGGGGCCGCTGCTGCTTTGCCCCGGAAGCGGCCCCCGGGAACCCTGCATCTCCGCCAGCTCTCCCCCAGCCTACCCCTCCCGCTGTCACCCCTCGGCCTTGGCGACCTCCGAAATGTCTGAAGACAGCGCGCGCCCTTCATCCCTGGGTGCAGTCGCCCTAGACTCACACCTAGCGGCACCGCCTCCTCGCTGGTCTCCCCAGGGAGGGCGCCCTGCCCTTCTCCAGACCTTTTCTTAAAAAGGGAAATCTAGAAAGCTGGGTCTTCGCCCTCAGAGTAAACCTGGTCCTCAACCGATTAGCAGAGCCAAACATGGACTGGGTTCTGAATAACCTCCTTTGCCTTATCTTTTAAAATAACACCCTTGCAGTTTCTGCACCATGCACTGTGCTTGCTGTCAGCTGTAGGGCCTTGTGCACTTGCATTCCCTTCCCCTGCCCGCCACAGCTTCACATTTGCTTAGGTTTCTGCTTTCATTTTATAATTCAAGGTTCAGTCTTCCTATCATGTGTTTCTATGCAGCCAGCATTTCTTAAGAAGATGTGTCCTTTCCTTTACAGTGTCTTCCCTTCTAGATTATAAGGAAACATTGAGGGACTCTTTTACCTGTTATGGTGATTTTTTGTTTTTTCCTGGCACAACAAGTACCTGTCCCATTTGTTTGTATTACACTGTTATGCTTTTTAATGACTTTACCCCATCCAGATGTCCTACCTAGAAAAAGTAAATTTGTTTTAGGATTGCTTAGCAAATTATAATGAAAGTGTGGATTGCAAAAGGCTAGTGGGCATGAAATAATGGAGTCATTGTAACAATATAAATATGCAAGGTAGCAGAAGGTGGTGCTGAGCATGGTGAGATCAGCCAGTGTCAAGATGTGCTCAGCCGCTTTGCATGTGGTGTGCTCATAGGATTACTAAAAATGAAAGCCTAAATCAGGCCTGTTTGAGTTTTGGCTTTGCTTTGTTTTTTTGCAAAAGAAGGCTTTTACAAATTAAGATATTTTAATGAATGAACAGTTTATTAGACTGTGGAAATGGAACTTGTTCAAAGAATATTGTACCTAATTGAGATTTGCTTCTGTCATCATGAAAAAAGGCCTTGCCTCCAGTTTTTTAAGAAACTGGCATCTTATCTGATACAGTTACAATGCTGTTTTACTGTTTTCCTTTGAAACCCAATTGAACTCAGTCTATTCCATCATCCCTCTTCTAATGTTACAAAGCAATCTTTATTTTCATGAGTAACATTAGTTGTTCTGATCTTAGTATTAAGTAATACTTTTAAGTTCTGCCCCAAAGATAAGAAACAGTGGTGTTTGGGCCTCTTAAAAATATGTGGGACATTTTAGATTCTTAAATATTATTTATACACATTTAATAAATACAGATATATTGACCAGGAAGGGTAGTCTTTTGTCAGATTACCTGAGCCTAAGTTCTAAAAGAGACACACTTAGTTTCTCATTAATAAATTACACAGAATATATACACCTACAGTGTTGCTCAGAGGATCAGATGAAAAAATGTTTGTGACAGTGCTTTGTAAATGGGAAATCTATACAATGTAAGTTATTTTCTGCCTGTGTTATTATTGCCTGTAAATACTGCCTGTAGAACTTCTGCAGTGTGGTAGAGTATGGTAGGGTTATTTGATAGGGACTGCACATGTTCTGACATCTGCCTTGTTGAGCCTCTTGTGAATATAAGTGGATGTGGGTATAAGCTCCACATGGTGTAGGCTCTTTGTCCCTTCCATTACTTTGCACAATTAAAGCCTAATGCAGTACTTTGTGCACAGCTGGTGTTCGTTAAATTACTATGGTTAATTGTAATTTTTATAAAACACATCCCAAATCCTTCATTCTTCATTTATTTTATACAAAATATTTAGGCCTGCAAGTGCTCTGCAGTTTTCTCCTTTTGTCTCTCAAAAAAAACAAAAAAGTCACCGTAGTGCTTCAGTTGGAGAAGGGAGGAGACTTCTTCCAAGTGGGAAGTTCCATTTCTTTTCTGACTTGTGGGCAGCAAGCTATTCTGTCTTCGTGGTTGTGTGGCTTGTGCCAAAGGAAAGGAAAGGATGGTTGTTATTTGCTGATGCTACAACTGAACTTGGGTTATTCGTATTTTGCTTGACTTTCCAGTTTTCACCTTTACTTTAATTATTAAAAGATTGACTTTGCCAGGCCTTGTGACAACAGTGAGTTCAGTAATTCTTACATGCCCCCCAAAAATTCAAAGACCAGATGGGAGAGATGTTGATAAAACCTCTGGTGGGTGTTAGCTGAAACCTTTTCTTACACACACTATTGCAAAACAGATATTTCACTTACTTTATGTGGAAATGTGACTGCTACTGCTTTTGAGACTTGTCCTCACTGATAGGCAATAAATATAACCCCAATATTTTTCAAATTGTTGCACAGAGGTATAGTCCTCCTGGAGATCATATTGGAGTGGCTTCATTTTTCCTAGAGGCAAGTAGAGATGTAGAGAATAACTGAATGTCTCACACTGAAAGAAACTAGTTATTTAACTTGAAACTAGTTATTTCACTTTGAGAAATCATTTACCCACCAGCATCAGAAACACCATAATCATTATTCCTATTTTCATCATTACTTACTAGAATAAGTGTACTACATTAGCCTTCTGCATTTGTGGATTCAACCAGCTATCATCAAAAACATTAGAAAATAATTCATCTATCCTGAAGATGCACAGATTTTTTTCATGTCATTCCCTGAGCATCATAGTGTTTATCTCGTATTAAGTATCATAAGTAATCTAGAAATGATCTAAAGTGTATAGGAGGTATGCATGGGTTACATGGAAATATTACATCATTTTATATATGGCACTTGAACATTCTGAGAGTTTGCTGTCCTAATTAGGTCCTGGAATCAGTCAGCGAGGATTTTTTTCAGCTCTCAGCAATCATTTCTATCATGTTATTTATGTCTTTTTTCTGTCTTAAGCAGAGCTTCTGAGGTTATGGGTTTTTGTTTCCTTCCTGGAAATTAACCATACTGTTATCACTCCATTTGGTACTAAGCAGTCTGTAGAATGTGTAGGCAGAGTCTTGAGTCCTTGAGACAGCCAGGTCTGGGTTTGAATCCTGGCCCTGCAATTTATACTTATCAGCACAGTAAGAACAATAAGTCCAGTGCTGTGCCAGGGTATATTTTTAAAACTCTTATTATTTATTTTCCTTATTTACATTTTGTCAGATGTACAGTATAAGAAGCTAAATTCCTATTATGATTTAGGGCAGTAAATATTTCCCTTAGGACATAATTTTTTATCCCTCTAAGATGAGATCACCATCCCCAGAATAATTTATATGCAGCCAGGCAGTAGCTAACAAAGGTGAGGTAATGCTGTGTAACAAAGGTGAGGTAATGCTGTAGTGAGTTCTGAGGAAGCAAAGCTCCTCTCCCCAGACTGGATTTGCTATGTCATTTGGAAAAAGCAGATGTATACATGTCTCATGCTAGAAGGATTTCATTTGTGGTCATAGAAAATTTTAATATATCTCAAGAGCAACAGATATCTGAGATGATACATATTAATCATATACTAAGAATAAAGGAAACTAAATATGGTATTTGTTTCAGAGTAAAATAGTATTTAATTCTAAAAAAATTCATTTTTTCAGCCACCAACTCCTGCTAAAACAAGAGATGTGTCACTCATGCCTAATATCAGAAATGATTAAATTATACTTGCTTATATAGTAAGACTGATCTATCTGAAACATTTTTTAACTTTCAATAATTGGTTAGAGAAAGTTGGTTTAATATATGAAATTACTATTACTATGTCATTGTGGCACATGCCTGTAATTCCAGCACTCTGGGAGGCTGAAGTAGAAGGGATTGTAAATTTCAGCATTGCCTGGATAATTTAGCAAATTAGTAGCAAAAGCCTGTCTCAAAATAAAAAATTTAAAAAGAGCTGGGGATGTAGCTCAGTGTGAAGTCCCTGTGTTCAATGCAATCCCCAGTGTGTACCTACCCCACCTAAATTACAAGTTAGTATTCCAGTGTAAGCATTACCATATTGTTTAGAAGTTTTAGGAAGGAGAACTTTAGGACCTTGATTGGTGGTGGAAACTGATCAGCACTTAGGGGTTCCTGGACAAATACTATGAGCTCTGTACTGGGCAGTTTGTTGAAAGGGCCAATTGGAGCAAACCTTGGGGCCAGAAAAGACTATGCCAGGAGCCTTGGGTTCACTTTAAGAAATTATCTCTTTCCTATTTTTAAAAAATCAATGAGTCATTTGCAATACATTTACATGTTTCCAGACTTGTTGACCACCCTATATACTGTTTTCTGTTAATCAGGTTAATCACATCTCAATTTCTCAACCACAGGTGGATAATTATTTTGGCTTGTGCTTCACGTACTTTGAATTGATGTGTGTGGGGATGAGTTCCATGGTACTTATGGTTCATGGAAGTTTGAAATTTCCTTGTACCCAGTACATGTTCATTGTCTATATGAAAGAAAAAGAGAAAAGCAGGCAGACTAAAACATGGTAAAGGCAAGGAAGAATGGCTGCTTTCATGATAAGAAAGTACCATTATTTTTGTCATTCTTGAAACAAGGATTGAGGATTGAAATTGTCTAGCACAGTTTTGGTTGATGCACTCTGCCATTGTTGATAGTATATTATAAAATAATATTTGTTATTATTTTCTAACCTTATAAGTACAAGTCTAATTTTTTAAAAGGTGATATAGAAGTATATTTAGTAAATAAATTGTCAGTGATTCTGTCACCCAGAGACAGCCACACATATCAATATTTAATGATGTGCATAAGCACTTTTGTTCTTTTTGTAACGTCTATTTTAATTGAGATCATACTGTTTTATAGCCTGCTTTTACTTAGCTTTATATTATGACCATTGCCCATGTCATAAGTTCTTCAAGAAAAATTTGAAAAACAAAAGAAAAAATGAGTAGCTGCATTAACCATTGAAAGGATATGCTGTAACTTAACTACTTCTCTGTCCTCAGATTCTCAGTTTTTTATTTTTTTTTTGGTTTTTTTGTTTGTTTGCTTTTGGATTCTCAGTTTTTAAATGAGTAATGCGTATTCTTTCCTTACTTCCTCTACCCCCTGAGGTTATTTCCTTAGGTTGCATTCTTAATAATGTAATTTTACTATATCAAACTTAAGTTGTTATTACAGAATAAGAGGACAAGTCAAAATATTCTCAAGAAATCTTACCAGCGTGTCCCTTCCAGTATATGTCCAGCTCCAGTCTTTCCCTCCAGTTCTAGACTCCCTAACTACATTTATCCACTGTTCTGCTCAGTACTGGCTGTCATCATCTCTTGCCTGGACTGAAGTGCCTCTTGGTGACTGTGGGCTGATGTGATCTTGCCTCTTCTGTGTCATCTCCCTTCGCTCCTTTCCTTCCTTCATCATGCACTAATCTGACTGCTCACAGTGCACCAGGAGTACAACAGACTCACACACTTTTACTTGCTGGTCTTTCTCCCAGCCTATGTCAGCCTGTGTGTTCCTTAGGTCTCTGTCAAACGTCACCACAGAGATGACTTCCCTGACTGCCTTAGCTGACGTAGCTCACACTGTTTATTAATTTACTCTTTTATTGCCTTCATACCCGCTTCCAGTGTCTGAAATACTTTATAAACCTATAAGCTTTCTCTCCAGCATGAAAGCTTCTGGAATGTAGAGCTTTGTCTTGTCTTCCATTCTGGTGAAATGCCTAGAATGATGCCTAGTACGAAGTACGTGTTCACTAAATATTTGCAAACTGACTGTCCTGATTATTTATCCCAATTGTGCTCACATCTGACTATGGTTTTCTAGAAAGATTAGGCAAGTAAGATGGCAGAAAGCAAACAGGCTTCTTAGAAATGCAAAAAATAGACTGGCTTTGGGAGAAAGTAAAACTCTACCCTCTTCTGTGGTTAAATTTAATGGGTAACACATCTTCTGTACTTTTTCTCCACCATAAGTGTGAACAGAGGTGGCATGAGGAGAGGAAGAAGCTTAGCATTGAAAAAAGGAAGGAATTATGCTTTCCAAGAGATCTTGAGCGTGACCTCAGTATGGAGTCTCAGGAAGATAAAGTCTGGAGAGGATGGTGATGGTAATTGGACCACAATGCGATTGTGCTTAATGCTACTAAACTGTATGCTCAAAAGTGACCAAAGTGATACATTTTATGTATATTGTACCACAGATGTAAAAATTAAAAAAACAGGGGAAGTTGCCTAGGATTTTCGGAAAGTATTTTGTGGGTGTGTCTTGTTGGTAGGATTGTGCATTCCTACAGTATTTCTGAGTTAAACCTAAGAGTGAGGCTAAAGTTGTGTTTTTATTGAAATTTTTATATAGCCGGGGCTTCTAGAGTTTGGAGAAATTTGTTGAAGACTGGTTGTCCTTACTTTTTGTTTTATTTCTGTTCTTCTTATCTCTATTTAAGGAGGAAGGTTACCATGGCAAATACCTTTGCTTCTGGAAAGCCAGAGAATACCTAGAGCTCTGAAGACAAGTAGTAACGGCCTGTCTTCCTCAGGCAGGGGAGCAGAGTGGGAAGAGAAGGGCTTTGTCATTTAGCTGGTGTCTGTGAATGTAGTCACTTAATCACTAGAAGTTAGGTTTCCTGACTCTTAAAATTACTGAGAAGAATAAAAACGAGATACCCAGCAAAGTACCTGATACATCATAAGTGTTGAGTAAGTGGTTGCTTTAGGACTTGTTCATTGTATGAGATGTGCAATGGAAAAATGAGAGAGTTTAGTTTTTACTCCTAAGTCTTCTAGCCATTCAGCAACCCTAATTGGGAAGTTGGGATTCTGAAACCCAATTTAGAATAAGGATTGAATAGAGATTTAGAACATCTTGATAATGTATCCCTTGGGAATCCAAGTATAGTGGGACGGTATTATATGGGACATACCCTTGTGTAAGTTTTGGTTTTGCTTTAGCTATTGAGTTGGAAGCTGAGTTTCTACAAGTGACCTTTTTTGATGTGTACTAGAGAAAACAAGCTGCAGTCTCTACCTTGATCTAACAGGGAAGACAAGGGAAAAATTCATCAAGTTGTATGCTTGTCTGTGTACTTGATGTAATTTATTATGTATAATTGATAAGTTACCTAATAAGTCAGGTAAGAAATGAGAGGGAGGGGGCCCAAGTAGGAGAGAGAGACAGATAGACTGACTTACTACATTATACATACCATTACAAAGAGTCATTTCCCCAGGTCTGACTCACAGACCTCTAACAGTAGAGGATAAAACAAGGGGATTTGGAGAAATATTCACTCAGGTCACTGATATGTAGTGGTGGTTTTATAATGACTGATTTTTTCTTAACTTTTATTTTCTTTGTGTCCTAGTTAAGAAAAGTAGCCATGGAGAACACTGAAAACTCAGTGGATGCAAAATCCATTAAAAATTTAGAAACGTGAGTATATAAATGGAATCCTTTATAGTCAGAAAAAGATGGATATATAAAATGCAGTAGGAGTGGGGAACAGATAGGCTTTCAAGCCAGAGACCAAGTGATTTCCCACCTCAGAAAGCTGTATGGCTTTAAGTAAGTTCACTTCATTGAGTCTCATCTTTAAAATGGAGGTAGTAAATCTTTGACAGAACTTTGGGGAGGATGAAGGGAAAAACCTAAGACAGTGTCTGACTCATCCCTGGAATAAGAAGGATTCCCCAGGAGAGGCAGAACTCACCACTGGGGTGCTGTCTGTCTGCCCAAATCGTTGTCCAGGATTAGAGATTGTGTGTTTGGGGTAATTCTTTGACATGTTGTTTGTAGGTTTTAAGACTTAAAATGCAGTGTTGATTTTCAGATGCAGAAGAATTGCCTAGTTATGAATTATCTTTTATCTTCTTTATCCTTGCAACCTTTTTTAGATGATCCACATTTTTGGCTTTTTTAAATTTTTGGTGTCTCCACTGTACCTTTGGCTTTTTTTTACTCATAGCTTTTTTAAACTCCTCTCAGGAGCATATTGCCTGGCCTCCTATGCTTTTGAAATCGAGGTGGAAGCCTTTTTAACTTAAGAACTCCTGCATTTTGTATGCACCGAAAATGAGCATTACATAGATAATGCCAAAGTCTGCTGCCAGCTAGAGCAGTAGCCAGCCTTTCTTTTTTCTCTCTTTGCTGTAGGGGTCAAGTGTCCTTAATCTCACTCTCTGGCAAAGTTTCTGGACATGAGCAAAATGAAGACAAACTTTTTGCCAAGTCATAACACACATATCTGGAGTCCAGCACTCAGTGCAGTCCTTCCCAGCAGAAACCTCCCAAGCCTGATCTTTATCGGCAGAATTTTTATTAGCCTTCTGATCTTTTGAGCTCTGACCAGAATATTCCATGCAGAACTGCCTAAGGCATTTTAGCTCTGCTCTTTTAGGTGACATCTCTGAACCTTTTAAAACTCTTTCCACAAGGCATTTTTAAAGGCTCTTGAGCCATATGGTTAGGTATAGTCACAGCAACAACCCCACTCCTGGTACCAACGTCTGTTTTAGTTACTTTTTTTTTGTTGCTGAGACAAAATATCCAACACCCAAAATTGAGGAAGGAAAGGTTTGTTTAGCTCACAGTTTCTGTAAGTTTTAGTCCTTAATCACATGGCTCCAAGGCAAGGTGGTATGGCACAGGGGCAGCAGTCCCAGGCCGCTGAAGATACCAAAAGCAACAACAGCAAAAGGGGAAAAAGCAAGCCATTTTTCTCCCTTACATTGTATGTAGGCTATCCACCCTAGGGGGTGGGGCATCCTTTACACCCATACCATCTCAGTGCTTTTCTCTTTTACATGCTCAGGATGTTTACCAAGTAAGGACCCTGGCTCCCTGCTGAATTAAACTTCTCAGTGTCTCAAGTTGACACAGTGTATCAACCATTACAACATCCAGTAACTGGCCAATAAAGGAAAACTATAAAAATTCAAACACTTCAGTTAATTCATGTCTGTTTATCATCCATGTGAAATATTTTTGATTTTAACTATCTTGAATTGATCAACACATTTTATAAGTGTACCAAAACATCACCATAAAGATGTATAATTATCTGTCAATTGAAATTTTTTTTAAATTCTAAAAGTTTATTTCTGACACCCAGTATTATTATTTTGGACCACTCTTAGACTTACAGACTAACCTTACTGTGAAATAATTGTATTATAGCAATGCTAACACCAAATCCCTACAAGTGATTTAGCCTGTTTGTTTAGCAAAGGAATTTGAAATACAATCCCGTTTTCCAGGGTTGGTGTTTAAACCTTGACATCTTTTTGTACAGAATATCATATAAATCGCAAATTGCATTTGTGAAAAAGAGGTCTAGGATTGTTTTGCTCCTGTGATGCGTCACCCTCACATTCCCAAGCTTTTTGAGTCTGCTTTTTGTTGAGGACTATCCCTTCTTGGTCCATCTATCATATTGCTGGTAGAGATCTTACTCGTAAGGAGGAAGTGCGGAATGAGCTTCAGAAGATGGGATTTATAGTCCTGTGGTCCATTACAGGTCGAGTATCCTTACAAGTGTTTAAATTGTAGTTTCATTCAGATTTGGTTATATTTGCATATACATAATGAGGTGTCTTACGGCTGGGACCCAAGTCCGGACACTAAATCCATTTGTATTCCATATAAACCTTACACATATAGCCTGAAACTAATTTCATACATTTTTAATGTACCTATATTTTTACTGTGACCTGTCTCAGGTCAGATGTGAAATTTTCCATATATGGCATTGTGTATGCTTCCAAAAAGTTCCAGACTTCGGAGCATTTCAGATTTTTTAATAAGGGATACTCAAATTGTATCTTTATGACCTGAAGGTTAAATCTTTCAGGATTTAGGATTTTAATTTTTGCAAAATGTGAGTTAGGGGTGTGGGACTGTACCTCTGAACTGTTAAATATAACAGTTCTTTTCTGACCTTGACTCCTTTATTTACTACTTTTAATCACAATATTTTTAGAATTGGGTAAAATATAAAATACTCTAAGTATATGAGCATATAGAGTTAAGGTGTTGGTGTTTGACTGTTTCTAGACCTGTTATTTCTCAGATTCCTGGTAGATCATAAGTTAGGCCTGTGGCCTAATTTGTCAAGTTTTGTTGGAACAAAGCCATACATGTTCATTTACATATTGTTCCTAGCTAGTCTGACCAGTAGAAGTGAGTACCTGTACCAGAGACTTGAAGACCCAACAGCCTAAATATTTAGTATTTAGGTCCTAAGAATGTATTTACTGATCCAGACAAGGTTTTCAGAGAACTGATTTTCAGATAAGTATTTTCAGTTACTTATAATAGTGCCTATATAAATTATTAACTAATAGCTAATTAATTTTTTCAGCTCATACAGTTTGAGGAACAATTTAGTGGTTTTCTATCATTTCAGAGTTAAACGTTTTACTCTTACCTTGAAGTATAAACTATAAAGTTAGAAATTTTTAAATTATAAAGTGTATTTGATAAAATTTAAAGGGAAGTAAGGAACATGAAATTTAAAAGCTGAAGCTGTGAAGTCCAGTAAACAGTTTCCTTCCCCTTGTCTCTGATAGGATGTCTGCATGGCCTTCAGGACATCTCTTAGCCTCGGGTGGGTCATTTTTGCATCTGTAAAATAGCTTGTTGTAAAATTTTAAATTAAGAAGATCCTGTAGCAGAAAATTTTGTACGCAGCTTTAAACAAGTGTTAGCTGTTCTTTTGAGTCATAAACTCATTGTATTAGTGGATTTGTCACGTTTACCTTTTTAAAGTATCTGATTTCCAAACAGAAAGATCATACATGGAAGCAAATCAATGGACTCTGGAATATTCTTGGACAATAGATACAAAATGGATTATCCTGAAATGGGTCTGTGTATAGTAATTAATAATAAGAACTTCCATAAAAGCACTGGTATGTATCTTACATAATTTTAACTTTTTTTCAAATGTTTGTGTCATTTATATTTGATATGATACAAAAAGGACTATTTGATAGGCTTTTATTAGTCAGTAGACTGTGATGCAGAATACCAAGGTGGAAATAAGGCAAGACTGTACAGGTCCTAGAATACAATATAAACTTTTAACTTTCCTACCCATGTGCAAAATCTCCCCCTCTTTGGACAGCTGGCCTCTTACCTTTCTGCTTGGCTTCTTCCACCCTCACTAATCTATAACCCTTGCTTGTTTATCCTCCTGCTCCCTCTTTTAGACCAATAAAAGGTTCTCACAAAATATTAAGGGACAGTACTTCTTTCCAGAACCTGCAAGGCACGTCACAGATATTGTCTATTTATTTTTACAACAAACCTGAGAAGCCGCTGCTTTTAGTTTATAGAAAGTTAAAAAACTTAGGCATAGGTAGTACAGTAGCAGTGCTGGCGTCTGGGCCTTTGTCTCACTGACTGCAAAGGCTGAGCTCTGTTGTGCTTTTCTTCCATAGGTCTTCATCTCTGTTCCCCATGTTAAAGACTTCCTGTTACTTCTTATACTTTGCTGTGATGTTTATTTCTTTTCCTTCCTTAAATTTTGAATACAGGTAGTTTAAGTTTGTTATCTTGACTTCTTATTCTTGCCTCTTAACGTTTTTCCTCTGCTTTCTGCCTTTACCACTGAAGCTGCTCTCTTTAAGTTCCCCATGGCCTGATCACCAAATCCCATTCTTGGTGCACTATGTACAGTTTGAATCTACTAATTGTAGAATTTTCTTAGAGAATACACAAAATGAAATCTTTCAGAATCTCAAAAAGTAATTAGCATTTAAGTGTATTACTTCTTGTTTTCCTTGGTAGTTTTTTGGAAAAGATTGATTTTATTCATTCCATGAAAACAAAATTGTATCTTGCTTGTCCCCCTTAATGTAATAATAAGCATGTTTGTATTGCTGTATAATTTTCCAACTGTTATTTTGATGGTCATATATTATTGCATCCCCAAAATATACTATTCATCTAATTTGTGAAATTTACTATATGAATGAACATTTTGGCTATTTCCTTGTTACTCATCTTTCAGATGATGCTGTGAAAATTCTTTGAGTTGATATATTAATCATATTAGAATTAATTTTGTGTGTGGGGAGAGTACCAGGGATCGAGCTCAGGACCTTGCACTTTCCAGGCAGCCGTTTGTGCCACTGAGCTATATCCCCAGCCCAGAATTAATTTTTAATTATAGAAACTAGATGTAGTCAATCAAATTTAAGATACCAGAGTGGTGGCAAGAATTGAAGGAAGTCAGATTTTACAGGAAAAGAAACAGGATTTGGTACTAGATTTGTTAAAAAGAATACAGAGAGAATAGTTGAAAATTAGTTTCTAAATTTGAATTGCACTATTTTATTGCTTTTGGCTATAAGTCCAATTACCAACTTCAGCCATTAAATTTTAAAAAACCACTTTATTCCTTTTGCTTGATGAATTTTTGAAAGTCTGTTGGGTGTGCACTGGGTGTTGAATGTAGGGCCTCTCTCCTATGCCAAGCACATGCTCTAACACTGAGCTGTGCCTCCAGCTCTGGACAATTTCCCCACTGTGCTGTATGGTCCCACATCTGTATAAATGAAGCTAGTAAATTACTACCTCAAGATAGTTAGAAGGATTAAAAGAGATTACCTGTTGTACAGTGCCTGCTGTACAGCATTAATATGGTAGTCTTTGGTGTTTTAAATCTTTGGGACCTTAGAATCAAAGCAAAACAGTTGCTGTGAATATATATAGTATTTTCTTAAAAGTAGGACCATGTTTTTTTTTTTTTTTAAAACAATGACTATTTTTCACAGCAAAATTTTATCTAAAAAAAAATCACAACATAGTACTCCACTGTACAGATGAATCGTAATTTACTTAACCAACCCTCTACTATTAGGTATTTAAAGTCATTTTTTGTTCTGGGGTACTTAAGCAGTTATGAAAGATATCCCTGTGGTGATCACACTGGGACCACTCACAGTATGAAGTGTCTTATATTCTGAGAGACTGGAAAGGCTTTGTGTCACCATGATCAAAATAATTAGTCTGGGCATTTAAAAGGAAGAATTCATTGCTTTTTGTGAATGCTACATAGTTCATTTCATTTCAAAGCAGTTATTCTTTTAAAACACAATTAAAAGTAATTCGTTTTATCCCAAGGAATGGCAGCTCGATCTGGTACAGATGTAGATGCAGCAAACATCAGGGAAACATTTATGAACTTGAAATATGAAGTGAGAAATAAAAATGATCTTACATGTGAAGAAATTATGGAATTGATCTGTAATGGTAAGTCATTAAAAAAATGACTTTCATTGACCAGTTTTTTATTATAATCTATAATTTTACATATAATAGAATTGTGAAATTATACTGCGTGTAATTCTGATCTTACAAATTTTAGTAAGAAGTAAAAGATTTTGTTTATGTCAGACCCTAAAATGGCTTCAAGTGTATGGCTTTGTCCCAATTTAAATTTAGATGATCTTAAAGTTCTTTTCTCAGTTTCTTCTTTTTACACAGTATATCTGAGGTGTTAAATTGTAGAGACTTTTTTTCTTATTTGTAAATGTCTTTCTAGTTTCTAAAGAAGATCATAGCAAAAGGAGCAGCTTTGTTTGTGTAATTCTAAGCCATGGTGAAGAAGGAAGAATTTTTGGAACAAATGGACCTGTTGACCTGAAAAGATTAACAAAGTTCTTCAGAGGGGATCTTTGTAGAAGTCTAGCTGGAAAACCCAAACTTTTCATTATTCAGGTAGTGTGTAATTGAGCACCTTGATTATTGAGGATTAATCAGAGAATAATTTATTCACCTGTGAGTTATCCAAAGGGTTTGTTTTTTTTCCTGGAGCTACAGAACTACTGTTAATTTTTAAGCGTTGAAACTACACTTAGAAAATATGAAGTCCATTTCAGTTTTGAAATTATATTAGACTCATGATTAATATCAGTTTTCACATAGCCTTTATGTTTCTTAGGTATAAGCTATACGTGTACACACTTTTTTTTTCACATACATTTTTCAAATAATGTTTGTTTTCTAACTTACAGGCTTGTCGGGGCACAGAACTGGACTGTGGCATTGAGACAGACAGTGGTTTTGATGATGACATGGCATGCCAGAAAATACCAGTAGAGGCCGACTTTTTGTATGCATATTCCACAGCACCAGGTAAGAAAATTACAAAGAAGAATGATATATATATATTTTAAATGAATTATGCTGTGACTGGTTGTAGAAGTAAACAACAAAGTATGTTTCAGAGGCTTAAGGTTTTGATATCCCTAAAAAGTAGCTAACGTCTATATTTTAGGGTACCGTAGCCACAGAGAGATCTCAAAAGGTTATAGACTCACAATGACCTTAATACCAGAGTGTATACTACGTGGCAACAGCAGTCAGAGTTTATCACTCATTTATTACAAAGAAACAGGGATGCATTGGACCCTCCACCCTTTTATCCGGTTTTGCTTTTTTGCATTTTCGCTCTGTCATCTGTGGTCTGAAAGTATTACATGGAAAATTCCAGAAGTTAACAACTCATAAGTTTTAAATTGTGTGACATTCTGAGGAGTGTGATGAAATCTCAGTCCATCCCTCCTGCAACATGAATCATCCCTTTCCCTGGTATACCCATGTCGTTAGTCACTCTGTAGCCACCTCAGTTACCAGATCGATTACCAGCCATCACAGTGCTTGTGTTCAAGTTCAAGCAGTAATGTTGGCAATTCAGATGTGCCAGAGAGAAGCCCTAAAGTCCTTTTTAAATGAAAAGATGAAAGTTCTTGACTTCATAAGGAAAGAAAACAAATCTATGCTGAGATTTATAAGATATAATAATAAAAATGAATCTCTGTGAAATTGTGATGAAGCCAAAAAAAAAAAAAAAATTCATGCTAGTGTTGTTGTTGCACATCAAACTGCACAAGTTCTGGTCATAATATAGGTGACTGCTTAGTTAAGTGGAAAAGGCATTGTGGGCAGAAAACCTGAACCTGTGTGTGTACATTGGAAAAAACAAAGTACATAAAAGGTTTAGGCACTCACAGGAGTTGGGAACATATCCCCTGAAGATAATAAGGGAATAATGCATGTTTTCTGGGAATTTTTGAAGGTAAGAATTAAGCTAAACCTGGCTAATTGGGAGAAGGTAGAAGTAGAAGTTAATTAGGAGAAAGTAAAGAAGGTAAATGTATTATCAGAACATGCTAACCTCCACTCTTTTGTGACTGTGTTACTGATACCATCATATAAATAAACGTTGATTATGTACCTGTTCACTGATAAACAAATTCAGTGCCAGAGAGTGGGGAAACATGATAAAAGTATTTTTAAGCAATGTTACATTTTTAAATGTGCTCAGTATGGTTTCCTTTATCCTCCAAGTACCTTTTTAGGCAAAATGCTTCCAGATTAAATACAATGAGTGTAATAGTTAATAGCAAAAAAATACCATGTATAATTTTTCCTTTTTGGATTTTCTGTTTATTATACTTGATTCAGATCTCCCATTGACACAGTAATATTCTTAAATGTGTAGGCATTCATAAACTGTTTATTTTTTATCTAACTAATATTAAAATAAGATGAAATCCACTGGACATGGTGGTACATGCCTGTAATCCCAGCACTGGCGAGAGGCTGAGGAAGGAGGACTGCCATGAGTTCGAGACCAGCCTGGGCAATATAGTGAGTTCAAGGCCAGACTGAACTATATAGTGAGACCTTGTCTCAAAAAATAAAATCAGATGAAATCTGATTGAAACATCATGCAATTTATAATGGTCCATTTTATATATCTTTGCTTCTGCATCTTCTCATGGTTGGCATGTTTACTTGTTCTTCCCTGGGAGAATGGAGGTGCTTGTTCCTCCCTGTGAGAAGGGGAGCCCCAAGAGTAACATTTTCAATAATTTAGTGGGCCACAATTCTTTCTCTGCTCAAAGCAGAAGTGTATGCCCAGTGCATCCCCTGCCCCCCAGCATCATATCTCCTAAAATCAGAGCTGTCAGTTTTTTCCTTTTATGGCTTATAAAATTAAAATTATAAAAATAAAATACAGTAAAAAAAATAAAATAAAAATTAAATTATATTAAAAATCATCTTTGTAGATAGGGTTCTATACTAATTTATAGAATCAACTAAAATCAGATATCCATGGTATTTGGCTATATTTTTCCTTTTAGGTTACTATTCCTGGCGAAATTCAAGGGATGGATCCTGGTTCATTCAGTCACTTTGTGCTATGCTGAAATTGTATGCACACAAGCTTGAGTTTATGCATATTCTTACTCGTGTTAACCGGAAGGTAGCAACAGAATTTGAGTCATTTTCTTGTGATTCTACTTTTCATGCAAAGAAACAAATTCCGTGTATTGTGTCCATGCTCACAAAAGAACTGTATTTTTTTCACTAAAAATGGTTGACTTTTTTTAAGTTTGTATGTCAAGTGAGGAAACAATATAAATGATACTGTATTTCCATCTCTAATTGAATACTTCAGAACCATACCATTTCCTAGCAGAAGAACCACAATGAAGCTACGTACCTCAAACTCAGAATCAGGTAGTTGAAAATGAATTTAATTAGGAATAAATAAGTATGGATATTGGTGTAATAATTATGAAAAGAAAGTATTGTAATTTTACATCTTTCATAATTAGTGACACTTTATGATGTATGGTATGAATTTTCAAATAATTATGAGGAAGTTAAACATTGTAGTAGTGAATTTTAAGGATACACCCCTACACACTTAGTTTTTGTCAGACTATAAAATTGATGATGTAGACTAACGTATCTTAGACCTTAAGGATCCAAGGGCATGGTCAAAAGTTTGAACCTTTATTTTAGAACTGATGTATGCAAACAAAACTGCATTTTTAAGTCAGTTATTATAGCTTATGATTTTTGTGATGCTTGTTCTGAGCATGAGTTTCTTGTAAAAAAAATCATGTCTACTATTGACAAGGAAAGAATATATTTAAGAGAAAGTATGAGTAAATTGAGCTGATTCTCTTAAGGCTAACATGCCATGTTGATGGAGAGACAGAGTCATAACTATAAGGTGCTAAGATCTGTCAGCATGTTTCTTCTCATTTGTTCTTAACAAATCGGATGAAATTTACACACCAGCAAAATACCTGAAGATCTATTATGTAAAAACCTCAAACTATTACTAGGATGAAGAAATTCTACAGAGACATACTAAAATACTGTCTGTACAAGAAACAGTGGAATATAAGGAACGAACAATAAATGGATCCGTTGGGCAGGCTGTAACTTGAGATGGTTTGAGCCTGAGCAGAGATGTGGCAGTGTCCAAACAATGCAGAGCTACAGATGACACTTTAGAATAAAGTCCTGCCAGATGATTTCTTCAGGAGCACACAGTGTGTGTGGAAGATACTCCCAGGGCATATGAGAAAGTGAACCAAGTGAGAAATCCCTAAAATGGAGCTTTTCTGAAGAGCCACAAAAATTGTAGTATTCTTTGTAGCATAATTGATAGTGTGCTATATTGTGCAGAAGTTTACAATCAGAGGAATAGTAGTGGTAACATGTTATACTGTTACCTAAAATAAAGGACCACAGCACAAAGGGCTTTAGAAGCATCCAGTCGGAGCCCTTCTTGCGCCTGCGGGGAAACTGCAGGCCAGCGCTCAGCCCCACCCAGGGAGGCCAGGCTCCAAGCTTCCTTCTCAGCCATGGCTGATGGCACCTGTGTGCTTCACAAACTTTCAGTCTGACATTTCCTGTGAACTTCCTTTTGGCTCAAAGAAAGGAATTTACATTTATAATTGACAACTATTTGTTTTGATAAGATCTATTAACTTTTCCTAAGTAAAAGTAGCATGTAATGATATCCTAAGATGAGTTTTTGTGTGACAATTTTGTAAAAGTTTTTTAATTTGCATTTTTATTTCCAAACATAAATTCAGATTTAAATTACCAATGTGTTTGAGTTTTCTTGTTGTTCTTGTTGATGTTTTTGATAGTGTCCTACTAAATGGATGTTAAAATGTTGTTAACCAAGAGCTTAATTTGGAAGAGGTAGAGAGGATGCTTCAGTGCCCTAATCCAATATTTTGAGGTGCTGGCAAATGATCAGTGCTCTTACATTTCCCAGACCTCTCAGAAGGTCCTGATCTAAAACAAACACAATGCCAGAAGGAATATGAGATTTACATAGATCTCAGTCCCTAAATATGATCACAGTTTTGTATTTAAAATATTTTCTACCGCATAGATTTTTTAATAGGGCTAATGGGGGAAAAAGGCTATGGGGGGGATATTTTACAAGCTACAGATGTTTATTGATGATGGGCTGTGACAAGAAGATGCCTCCTTCTCACTTTAGGCACTTAGAAAAGGAGAATGGGCAAGTGAGGTTGGGTGTGGATTAAACTTTCTTCTAATACTTTCGTGGTAAACATACTACTTTTGAGTCAAAAACAAATTGTAACAGGGAATTCCTTTTACTGAAGAGCAGAGGAGCACAAATGACCGAGATTAGCCCTCTTTAAATTGGGCTGTGTGGTGGAATAAGAGAAGGCTAGCCTCTTCTAATCTCCCTGCTGTATAATGGAGTCTCAATATTAAAAGGAAAGGGACCAACACCCCAAAAGAAAAGTGGACCAAGGGCGTTAGACCACAAAAAAGAGTAGACACCCTTTAAACTCACATAAAGAGCTTAATCTCCGTCGTAATAAAAGAAATGCGGATAATACTGTTGTCATTTGTCATCTGTCAAAAATTTCCAAAGTTTGATAAGACACTATTGTTGAGACTGGGGACCGTCTTGTGGAGAAAAATTCATCTCTTTTTCTCTCCAAGTACTGGGAATTAAAGCCAGGGGTTTTGCACTGAGCTACATCCCCATCCCTTTTAAACTGATTAGTTTATGTTTTTCAGACAAGGTCATGTTAAGTGATGGAGTTGCCCAGGTTAAGCTCAAACTTGCAATCCATTTACCTCAGGCTCCCAGAGTGCTGGGATTATTAAAAATAATAGCAGTCCTATTTCTTGGAATCCAGCCGATGCATAGGACTGCACACGTGACCATTCTGTACAAGATTTTCATCTCAATGTTACTTTAATAGTTAAGAGAATGCTGGCAACCTAGCTATAAAGAAGACAGGTTGAATACACTTGTATATTTACATATAGTTGGAGAGAGGGAATCATAGAAAAAATGAATTGAAAGAGTTGTGTTTACTTTTGTTTCAGAAAGATTAGAGTGTGAATAAATGCAACAGCAGGTGTGTCAGGGTTCTATAGAGGAACAATCAATATAAAATAAATGTAATTACACAAACAATTTATTGGATAGGCTTACAGGATCAAAAGTGGGCGAGTCAGAGGAAGAAGACTACAAAATATGCATCTGCACCCTGGAAAGCAGTCTAAGGTTGGAAACCTGGATGCTCATTGTAGGGTCTCCAGTGTGTCTGTCAGAGGCTGACGAGTTTGTGCTGGAAGGTTGAAACTAGACCAGAGTCCTAAAGCAATGGTACTGGAATTCCTCCAAAAAAGGGCACACTTCCTTCTTTACCTTTTCATTCCGACGATGCTACAAGCCCATAGGTTGGTCCTTACTCCTCTGGGGTGGATCTTGCCCCTGTAGTTTGCTGGCCTACAAGTCAATTGTCCACAGATACATCGAAAATGTTACTAATCTACTAGGTGTTTCTTACTCAGGCTAATGTATAGCAATAATCACAGCAGGAATCCAATTAAGAGAAATGCTGAAAATATTGGAAAGAAAAGTAACTGACAGTAGAGGGTTCCTGAGAACTCAGAAGAAGGGTAAATCAGCATAGTTGGGGGTACAGCAGGGAGAATAGAACTCTAAAAATATGAAAAGATGAAAGACTAGGTGTGAATGAAGCTATATTTATACTTTCTGTGGCAGGAACTTTATGGTATTTTCTGTATTCCTGTGAAGCAGAAGATAAGAACTTCCTTGAAGTTGAAGTGGTAATAGTGGGATTAGGGGTGAGAAGAGTAAGGAAGTTTTAAAATAATCATCAAGAGCTGGGGAGAGTGAGCTGCCCAGAGAAGATTAGTAAGATTGCTGGGCAGTGTTAAAATGAACAATTACAGATGTGCAGTCATGTCAGCCTGTCTCGCTGTGATTTTTACCTAGTGGCACTTGGCTGCTTGACTGTTACCTGTATTGGCTTTATCCAACATTGAGCTTCTGCCTGTATTTATTAATAAAGAGAAGCCACAAATATCAAAGTTCAGCCGAAGTGTTTACTGAAATCTAAGTTGGATAGAAGATTAACATTATGAATAATTATGGTCAGAATTGGAGTGAGGCACATTTCAGCATGACAGAGATGATCTCTGTAGAAGAATGAAGTACCATGAAAGGGACCATTTTGGAAAAGAAGTCACATCACCACAAGGTGAGATACTGTCATTCTGAGCAAATGGCTATAAATTAGGGGTCCCCACAGTTCCTTTCTTAGCTTCAACAATTTACTAGGACAGCTCACAGAACTCAGGTACATACATTCCCCAACTTAGTAATGCAACCAAAGAACAGCTGCACAGGAAAGATGCATAGGGCAAAGTGTGGTAAGGAGGGGCACAGAATTTCCATGTTCTCTTCTGTGAGTGCATCAACCTCCCAGTACTTTGATGTGTTCACCGATCCGGAAATTAGCTCAATCTCACAGTTGAAGAGTTTTTATAGAATTCAATCTCTAGCATCCCTACCTTCCCCCAAGGTTGGGATGGGATGGAAAGTGCCAGACTCCTGTTTGATCTTTCTGGCACCTGTTCCCATCCTGAGATTAGAAGACCTGGGCTAAGGCGTCTCATTAGCATAAACTGTGGTGTGATCTAAAGGAACTTGCTAGGAATTACAAAACTCACTCCTATCGTTGAAGAAATTCTAAGGTTTTTAGGCGCTCTGCCAGGAACCGGAACAAAGATCAAATATATTTATTATACCACAGGTATATATCAAAGTCTTAACTAAGAACTTATCTCTGTTCCTTTAGGCTGTGTATACAGTGATTATACAGTGATTGGTAGCTGAAAATAGCCGGCCAGAGCAGAAACAGCTTAGTAGCAGCAGAAGTTGGGGAAAGGAGGAACCCCTGTGGGAGGTCGTAGCAATGGTCAAGATGGGGAGAGCTCGAAGATGATTGCAGAGGAAAATCCAAGAAAGGGACAAAAACCTCATATTCTGTGAAATATCTTTCTAGTAATGTCTAACAATCTAAGGGAGCTTTTATTTCCATAACCTATGTTCATTTATAATATTTAGTTGCTTGACCTTCAAATTCTCCAAGATCCTTTCCCATTTTTAAAGCATATGAAAATAACCGATGATTCTTCTTAAAAACTAAAAATATATTCTTGTTTCCCATTTTTAACCAGAACATGATACAATCAAAAGCACAATGCACAAGTAGCAGTACCCTACTTCTGGCCCATGCTGCTGTATCTATATTCTGAACATTTGCCTCCAGGGCCATTGTTGCTGATGCAAATATTGTACAAATGGAAAGGACTGACAAATAACTTGCAAGTAGTTTCTGTTGAGAAATTTCATTTTTAAATCTGCAGTTATGAGTTTCTTGACTGCTGGTGTGCGTCGTGGAGGCAATCCGTGCACCAAAACCTTGCTGTGCACCTACAGACCCTCCCTGCTGTCCCCATTTCCTGTCCTGAGCCGCCCTGTGGCTCCGGTCCCCTGCTGTGAATTTGAGACCATGGAATGAGAACGGATTCAGATTTGTGTAGCATTTGCATATCACTGTGGTCTGACTCAACTGCCCCTTTAACTCCATCCCTAACTTCCATCATGAGCAGAAACACATACTATGAAAGGAGTAAAAAGAAGTTGCAGTCAAGTTCCTGGAAGATCTCTGCCTATTCCCAGAAAAGGCAAGAGGAATCCTCTCCCTTTTTAGTGTGTTTCTCTCCCTCATTGTTCCTGTATCTGTAACCCTTCAACTTCCTGGAGTTAAGGAAATAATTTGAGCAAAGTGTCCTTTTCTCCATTCTTTGGCTACAGAATAAACCTTTCTTCCCAACTCTTACGTCTCCAGCATTAGCTTTCCTGTGGGATAAACTTCTAAACCTGGATTCAGTAGCAGCCTCATGAAATGTCCTTTCAAAGCACTGTGATGATACCAACTATGGTGCCTCCTTGGAGAGATGCATAATTCAAGTTGCACTAAGTAAACTCCAGGGTAGTCCAAGTTGACATCTGTACATATTTAGTCAGAAAACCAGTTTTTCAGCAGGTAATACAAGTAGATTTTGACTAAGAAATATTTTTCACAAAATACAATCACAGTTCATTTCAACTCAGAAATGCAATGACTTCAACTCCCTTGGCTGCTCTACCTCACACATCTGCCCTTTCTCTGTTTGAGTTTCTTGTAGTTTGGGTACTACCAGCTCTGGAATTCCCTTGCTAGCCACCACTTCCCCCATCTGACACTCTGTCTCAGAAATGGGGAAAATAATGTCAAAAGACAATTACAACAAATTTGGTTTAAAGAGAGATTTGGCTTTCTAAGTATTTCATGAGAGCTTCAGTCTCTCATCTACTAAAATAGGCTCTCCAAAAGCTGAACAGAGGAGGTTGGCTCTAGGCAGAAAACAGCTAAACAAACTGAAATGTGAAACAACAAGGTCATTTTAAAGTTACTTTCCAAAATGGTAGGGACTTCCCTGTTTTGGTGGCTCAGGTAAACTGGCCTTTGTAACTATCCTGCTTTTTTGAGAACTGGCCTGTTTCAAAATTCAGTTTGATTACATGGCCTCTGACATGAGTGACTCCATTCTGATTTGGTCTAGTCTGTTGGCCCCAGCATGGGAGCTTAGTCCAAAATGATAGCCTCCCATAAATTTAATTTAGCAATATCTTTCTTCAAGTAGGAGTGACAGAGTTTTTTAATGAAATAATGACATATTGTCTGACAAAGTAAAGTACTATAGGACCACAGTAAATTATTTTATATATCACATTTGCCATCATTGAAAATTCAGTGAGATTAAGGAAACCATTTTATTTATCAGTGCACATATTGCTGTTAACTTTGTGCCAGCCACTATGATATGTGATTTATAAATATTAACTCATATCATTCCTTTTATCAACCTTATGAGATATCCCCAATTTATGGAGGAATAAACTGAAGTAATTGGATCAGGAGCACAGTGCATTATGTGACAGGTGCTTGGGTCTGGATTTGAACTCAGAGGTTGATGTGGACTTTGCTTCTAACCACTAGGCTAAACTAGAGAGAAAGGGGGAAAGACAGAGGGAGAGAGATCCTGGATGAGAGACCAGCCAGATTAACAGATTTAGCCCTGTCTGTGCACACAATACCTAAAGCATTTAAAGTTTCATTCAATATTTATTGATTGCTTACAGTTGATTTGACAGGTATGGTGCTAAGTGCTAGGGCCAGAGATAAAAGACACATTTCATGTGCATGATGAAATAAAGAAGGGGTACCTGACAGTAGGCTGTTTTCCTTCTGTCCAAGTCAACAAGAGTAATCTGAGTCAAAGAAAATTTGAGAGAATGATAGTTCTAGCCCCTGTCATAGCCTATAATCTCCAAATCACTACCTTTTATCTGTCAAAAAAGAAAGCGAAAGAAACTTGAATGACTCAAGAGTTTAATAAAACACACCTGGGCTTCTGTATCCTTAGGTTCTAGCTATGGATTCAGCCAACCACAGATCATATTTCAGGGAAAATTGTTGTGCCTATGTCGAACATGTACAGATATTTTTCTTATTATTGTCTGAATAATGCACTATGAAAACTACTTAGTGTTTCCATAGTATTGGGTATTATAAGTAACCTAGAGATAATTTAAGTGTATGGGAAGGTGTGCATAGGTTATATGCAAACACTACACCATTTTACATAAGGGACTTGAAAATCCACAGGGAAACCTGGGACAAATCCTCAGTTACTGAGGGATGACTGTATAGGTGATTGTGGTCAATCCTAAGCCAGATCAATAGATAGGCTATCTTCAAATCAACTAAGTTGAACCCAGGGTCCCTGAAGGAAATTCATAGCTTAAAAGGATGGTCCATTTTACTTCCCCAAACTACTTGAGGTGTAGGCCAACCTAAGACACACTATCTCCACTTAGGGTGACTTTCCTTGACATCCCTGTGAGGTCCCATATTAGAGTACTTGCACTGGCAGGGAAAGTTGACTTCCTTAATAGAGGTTGGCTAAGGTTTGGATGTTATTTGCCCCCCACTAAGGGTTTATATGCTGGTAGCTTGGTCCCCAGTGTGGTGATGTGGGAAATGGTGGAACTGTTAGGAGATGGGGCCAGGTGGGAGGTTGTTAGGTTATTGGGGTGTGCCATGAAGGGATTAAGATAGTGCTCCTGGGACTGTGCAAGTTCTTCAGAGAGGGTTGTTAATGATAACAACAACAAACCACTTCTGCTTTCTATCTGGCTGTGTGACATTTCCCTTTTAGCACGTACTCCCACCACAGTGGATCTGTCCACTGTGAGGTCTTCACCAGAGCTGAGCTATGTTGGCACCATGCCCTTGGACTCTCAGGGCTATGAGCTAAATAAATCTTTTCTTTTAAGTAACCCAGTCCTACTTATTTTATTATACATAGATTAATATAGTGTTGTGCTATTCTCATGCAGCTCTCAAAGTTCTTGTGGGGAAGAACTGTGAGAGGATGGAGAAATGAAGATAAGAGACAGAAAGCTGAGGTCAGGTGGAGCACTCTCTGGCTGGGAGGAAAGGAACTGCTCAACCACCTTAGCACCTTTATTTATACTCTTAGGAGGTTGATGTCAGTTTCAACCCCTCTGCCTAGCAACTTCGTATGCTAGCCTGAGCTCCTCTTCTTCTCATAGGGGGAACAGCTTGTTTTCCTGTCTTGCCTCAAAAGTGTGACTGATCTTCAGCTTTAGCTGCTCCCTACATCTCCCCCTTTTCTGTTTTATAGTTGTAAGTGATGGGTGGTCAGTTGAAGTTGGAGGAGCTGTGTTTGGAGGACTCTGTGAAGAAGACCTTCTCATTCTCAAACCCTTTTTATTCTGAATGAACTTAGTCCTTGAAGCTACAGATTCCCAGTCCAAAGATTTTAGGTACTTGTATTCAGCAGGTTAATTCTATACAGTCCATTAAGATAAGTCCATAACAGTAGTCAGTTACTAGTGTAGTTGGCATTTGTCAGAAGTTCTTAGTGATTGAGTTTTTTTTTTTTATATATAGCTAATGTATTACTATGGCATTGTTTTACACATCTTGTGGTTATGCTTTTCTGCTGGATGTTGAAGACCAAGTCAAGATGAGACCTGTATTAATCAATTTTTGATATCTATCAAAGTCAGTTAAGTCTCCTCAGGATTCACGTTGGAACTATTTATAGCCCTCTTAGTTCTTCTGGCAGTGTCAGCTGTCTGGATGAGTCATGACCATTGCTTGACCAAGTTGATTTCTGCAAAAGCTTGAGAGTATTTTTTTCTCTCCTGGTGACTCTCCTTAGGCACACTATACATCATTGAATCACTTTTCTCTGTGGTTCCACAATCTCCTTGATCAGAAGATCAGGGATTCAACCAAGTTATAGGATGTCACAACATAGGTTCTCTTATGTTCTGGGTCCTCCTTGACCTCAGAGGGCTAGAGCCATAATATTGGCTATCCTCTTAGCCCATCTGTCTCTCTAATTTTTGGTCTCCAAATCTCAGTTGGTGAACATCCAGAAGAGAATTTTAATGACATTACATAGTAATGGAGGCAGTAAGCTTAATATTAATATCTCATCTGAATATCAAAAACCTTAAAACATAAAATGGAAGTTATTTTCTAACAGCCATGGGTATTCTAATATTTAAATCCCTATGGAATATAACAAATAAGTTACATATTTTGCACAGAGAATTAGAAATTAAGATCATACATAACATTGCAGCATGACAATCATGGTGACATTTTGTAGCATACTTAAATTTCCATTTTGACATAACATAACCCTTTAATCAGTCATCTCTATCTAATACATAAGAAGATTTTACCTAATTTGTTGACCTTTAAGGAGATGTACGTCACATAATTTTTTTGTTAGAGACAGATGTCTGAGTCTGAAAGAAAAGTCTATCAGGCATGAATACATTCAATACACTACAAAAACAATAACAATCAATTGTCATAGCCATATGAAAACCTTTGTACCAGAGCATCTTTAAATTAAAAACCTCGTTGTCTAGAAAACTTAATCTTTTAGACAATGACCAATGTAAACTTATAGCAATAATATATTTTTAATACCATTTATTGGGATGTCTCCCATAAGATTATGGAGCTTGCCAGGGTTTCTCATCAATGAACAAGGACTGGATAATTGTCCAGGTAGCTGCTTCCTTATTCATTAACTGAGGTCCCATCCAACAGTCTGTCTATACCCTAAGGGGTTTTTGTTTAATTATCTTCATTTTTTGATGACTTATGAAAACCCAATCACCATATTTAACACATTATTTTTGAACAAGAGACTCTCAAGTTGTAATAGATAACAATATACATTACATCTACATGACTAATTATAACATCATTTTGACCAGCTGATAACCCAAGTGGAAGCATGCTTTTAAATCTATACTCCATTCTGACCAGCAGCTCACTTCCTGCCTCATAGGCCCCTGGAGGGAGGGCCTCCGGCTCATGGGGAGCCACAGGCGGGGAGCACCAGTCTTCCAGCTAGCTAGCTTCCTGCCTCGTAAGCCCCCGGAAGGAGGGCCCCCTGTGCATGGGGAGCCATGGGCGGGGAGTGCCGGCCTTCCAGCTGGCTAGCTTCCTGCCTGGTAGGCCCCCGGAGGGAGGGCCCCCGGTGCATGGGGAGCCACAGGTGGTGAGCGCTGTTGCACGCCGGCCCTTAGGCCGGCTGCCACCGCTGAATTGAGAACTATCATGACACAGAGAAACAATGACACAATTGGCCCACCATGCATTGACTGCAGATGCCCACCCACGGATGTGTGTGAATCATTCAAACATGGAAAAACCCCTGCGAATACATGCCATACAACGGGCCACTCGCTCCTGCCATTGAGAACCAGAAAGGTCCAGAGTCAGCGGAGGAGCAGCTGCTGAAAACAAGGACTCGCAGAACATGAGAATGCAGACTAAGCCCGAGGGGTCAGAGGTCCTGTGGACTGGGGTCATGAGAGCCGCTCGGAAGCTGTAAACCAGGAGGACCTTGCACAATACCTGCAGAGACTCCCTGGAAGCCATTCTTCCCCTGATAGTACAGGCTGTGGTGGAGCTCCAGAGAATGCAGCAGGATTCCTTCTGCCTGTGCTGGGGAGAGGACACTAACTGGTTGTGGGGTCCCAATGTGATGGGAGGCTGGAGAGAAAACGCTACAAAAAATGGCTTTCACCCCAGACAGCTCACTTGATTTTTGACAACACTTAGGCTATAATTACTTGTTAGATCCTTCTTGCTTATCTCTGTCTTCCTGAGAAACCACTTCGAAGATACCACCATGTATTACAGCAGTCATTGATATTTTCCTATTAATCTATCCATAACTCTGTAATGTTTGTATTGTTCCTATCCTATTTCATAAATGGATCCATGTTTATTATTATGTGTTTCCTACAACAACCATTGAGAATTATTGAATGTTTATTCAGTAGGTCACTCATGTATAGTTCTATTTATATTCTTTAGAAGCCACTTTGAAGATACCTAAGTATAGTACAACAACTATTGATAATCTCCTACCTCTTTTGTCTGTAACTCACTATCATTTGTCTATTTGTTTTCCTGAGAAACTATCTTGTAGATAACAATATGTAAAACAATAACCATTGATAATTTCCTACCACTTTGTCTGTAATTTGGTGAGCCCCCCCATAATTGTTATCCTTCTTTTACTCTTTAAAATAAAAAAAAAATGAAAAATGAAAAAATAAAAATAAAAGTAAATCTATACTACAAATTATATTATGAACAAATGATGCAAAAATGCAAAAGAAAAAAGGAAAAGACAAAAAATTATTGAGCTCAAATAAAAAAGAAACAACTGTTCATGGACATGACAAACAAACAAGGAAACAAGTATGCAGGTTTACTGACTGGACAAAAGTCAAATATCTACATAATCAGAGTACACTGAAATGTATTTCTGACCAAATTGAATTGTAGTACTACTCAGGTTTTCCTGTAGGTCAATTAGCAGAGATCTCTTATAAGAAAATTTGGAAGGAAAAAAGTCTTATCCATAATCAATATATATTTTTTGTATTTTATTCTGTCTTAAGAATACTGCTAACTTTCAGCTCAGTTATCTTTATGTACTCTGTCACCTACTCAAACCTTAATTCCCATTTTTTGTTACCATCTCCTGGGCATCCTGGGTCAATTGGTGCCAGGTTGGGTCTAGCTCCATCTTTTCCTATCAGCTTCAGAACAGTCTCCAGAGAGTCACTATCATAGGACTGTGCATCAGGTTTTTGAAAGGTGGAATCAACTCCTCCAGATCCAAGCTCATGATATAGCCTGACAGCATGCACTGGCACCCAGACAAGCTGTTCAGCATTCTCTGGAAAAACACGAGCATACCCTCACACCAAATTAGCACTGGGCTGGAGTTCTTTCATTGTCCAGTATGAAGTTCTTTCCAAAGGACCTTTCCTAGCCTTTTTTGATTTACCTGATTGAATTGTCTTTTAACTGTTGATGTTTTATCCTTAGTACAATTAAAAAATTTAATATACTGCCAAGTGAAGTCCATTATGAAGTGTAAATTGTGCAGGGAAGGATTCCATCATTTGTTTTTGTAATTGAATTTTGAGCACACAGTGAGCATGCTTAAGTTTTTAGACCTTGAGAATTGTAAAGAATTCCTGTAGCAGGGGAAATATGAAAAGTTTTACAAAATGTTTGGAAAGCAGCAGTTGTATATGCAGGACCATTGTCAGTCTTAAGTGTAGAAAAAAGAAACCTGTCCTCATTTTCTCCCCTACATGGTAAGCAGACTACCCTCCTAGGGTGGGTACAGTATGCACAGGATGAGGATATTTACAAAGAGAGGACCCTGTCCCCCCCATGAGTCACTCAGCCACACTTCTAAACTTCTCAAGTTGACACAATGTATCAACAATTCCAATCCAACCCTTGTCAACTTGGCAGCTATACCCATTTTTTAAAAATCAGTTTCCAGATACAAAGACATGCTTACTTTTATCATTTCACAACTTGAACACCCCAACACAGATTTAGCAATCCTTAAGAACCAGTATTAAGTCTATCAACATTATATTACTTTACGACCATAACATTTCACCCTTGCAGCTGAAACAAGCAACTTTGTTCCTCTTGCCTCTCTTGTCTGGGCCAAGCTCCAGGTTCAGTGGAGCCCTTTGATTCCCTCCCCCACCTGAGGTGCTTGTGAGAACTGGTGACAGGAGAGAAAGCAGCAGTTTCTTCCTGTTAAATAACCCTTTAAAAGGCTGTAGAGGTCCCGATAGGTTGTGCTGGCTTGCTTTCTCCCTAGCCTTGCTCTGAGCTGCTTTCCCACTTCCTCCCAAGTATGTGCATTTACAGTTCCTTCTTCTAGAAACAAATAAACAAACTCAAGAAATTTAGCAAGCTATGAAGTTTTAACAGACATACAATCACTGAGGCTATCCCTGCTCCAGGCCCACAACAAAAAGGTAATATGGGAATCAAGCATACAACAAACATCTCTATATAAATCTATATACATATTTTTTGAGAACTTGTTTTCCCCATGCTTAACAACTGGTAAAATGAATACACCTCTTTCCTTTTGCATTCTCTTAAGCCTATTTATCTCTTTCCTTTTGTTTCTTGTGAGCTTGTTTCTCTCTGGCCCTAGTGAACTTGTTTCTTTCCTTGACCCAAATTTTACACCTGATGATGTCAATATCAATACACCTCTGTGATTAATATTGATGCTACCAATGCACTTCTCCCTCATTTGCACACACAACAAGAAGTGTCCCCTCACCCACTATTTCTTCTTACCCCAGTCCCTGCTTGGGCACCACATGCTGCATCTAATGTAGCTCTCAAAGTTCCCATGAGGAAGGATGGCAAGAGGATGGGAAAATAAAGACAAGAGACAGAAAGCTGAGGTCAGGTGGAGCACTCACTCCAGCTGAGAGGAGAGGAACTGCTCAACTACCACAGCCCATTTATTTATACTTTCAGGAGGTTGATGTTAATTTCAACCCCTCTGCCTAGCAACTTTGTATGCCAGCCCAAGCACCTCTCCTTCTGGAAGCTGGAACAGCTTGTTTTCTTGGCTTGTGTGTGATTGATCCCCAGTGTTAGCCTCTCCCTACAGTGTTGCAAAATGAGTGGGTATGGATGGAAATGACTGTCACAAGTTGGAATAAGGAGTGGAAAGAAACAGACCTGGGGAAAAGGAACATGCTAAAAATGTACCCTGTAGTTTAGTGCTTCCCCTTTTGTCCCTGTATACTCATTGCTGACACTAAAACACTGAAAACTAGACTTAGGGCTTCAGAAAAGATATGGTGTGTCATTTCCTATTTTCTGTTGCTTTTTAAGATTCAAGATGTTACTGAGCTGAAATCAAGGTACTGAGCAAGCTATGTTCTCCTCTGGAGGTATGACAAAGAAAGAAACTTTGCAAACTCCTAAGTGTTGTTGGTAGAATGTAGTTTCTTGTGGTTATAGTAAAACTGAAGTTGCTGTGTTCTTTTCCTCACTGTTGGCGGCGGACTGCTCTCAGCATCCACAGGCCACCCTCTCCCTCAGACCATGTAGCCCCTTCCCTGGGTCATTTGTAACATGGCTGCTTACCCCATGAAGGCCAGCAGGAGGAGCCTATCACTTTTCAAGAAAGGCCTACACTCTTTGAAAGTGCTCATCTGACCAGGTGACACTCACTGGGGATATTTTTTTATTAATTCAAGGTTGATGGATTAGAGCCCTTAGTTACATCTGCAAAATTGCTTCACTTTTGCCACACAAGCTTGACAGAAGAGCAAGACCCATCATTCATATGTCCTGAGACACATAACTAAATGTAACCACATAGGGCATGTATGCCAGGGACCATCTTAGGATTCTGCCTACTCTACCTGCTCAGTCACACCCTGCCCCAGTGGAGACTGAAGCTTAACAGTGTGTAACACTGGACAGATATCATGATTCACTGGGTGAATTTTCTTTCTTTCACACTTACATATTCTGTTGAAACTTGGGACTGATTCTAAATGCCACACCCTGTAAAAGCGTTACCTTTCTGGGAAACGTTATGAGCTGTAGGAAACATATTTTGCCTTCACAGATCCTGTTCATTCTTTGCATCACACAGAACATCTTAACTTAATATGCAGCCAGAGGATCACAGGTCACATGGAAACACCCTCAATATAGATGTGGGGAAACTAAATCCAGATAGGACCAAATACATCCAGCTTCCTGTAGTGCTGTGTGGTCTGATTTCCAAGGGCTGGTTGGGCTTGTCTGTCAAAGGAGAGATGTATCAGTTGGTTAGGATTCCTAGTAAGTGGTCTAATGAGTGGGCAACAGCTAAAAAAGGGCAAAATACTAGCTGGTGTAGGTGGGTCAGGGAAGTTTCCATATAAAATTTTGAATTCCTGAGTGACTATTATACAGAGAAAGATCATGGTAAAACGTATTTTCAGTTGAAGTTCGTTGGTACCTTAATAAGTTATGGCTTTTGTGTTCATATTAATAGGCTCCGTGAGATGTACTACAAACTAACAAAGCCTATTAGGTCTGAGTGAGCTACATAATGCTCTTGGTCCTATTCATCTTCCCAGGATATGACGTCTGATTGGCCTAATGTTATGTACTAACCTCACTCCTCCAAGTGACCTTCACATCTTTTTCAGGCTAAGCTTCTGAAGGACAACTAACAGTGCTAGTTTTGCTTTAAGGAAGGATCCATCATGATAAAAACAAAAAGCAGGAATAGCTTGAGAAAGATCTATGGGATTCATAACTCTAGAATTCTGAAGTCAAATGGCAAGTGTGGTTCAGGATGTTGCAGGCCCAGCCTCAGTGCCCGACCTGACCTGACTGTTCAGGGCAAGAAGACATAAAGAGCTGCAGTGATGTGAGCATTGGCCAGGTTAGTAAGAAGGGCCTTTGGTGGAGCCTAGCACTGAAATCATGCCAACTTCGGAGGGATTCTCACCAGTGACAGAACCAGGGCTCAAGCCCAAGACTATGAAGAAACCAGGATTCCCATGTATTGTCGTTAGGAATGGAAAACTGGACAGTCACTTGGGAAGTCAGTTTGGCTGTTTCTTGTAAAGTTGAATATATAAATACTGCATGAACCATCCACTCTACTCTGAGATATTTATTCCAGAAAAATGAAAATATACCTATATAAAATGACTTTGTATGCAAATGTTCACAGAACCTTTATTTATAATACCCTGAAGTGGACACAACACAGTTATCCACCCGAGTTGGATGGACAGATTGTAATATAGTCACACAATGGAACAGTATTCACCAATAAAAAGAGATAACAATAATACACACAACATGGATAGATCTCAAGATTCTCTTGCTAAATGAAAGAAGCCACACACAAGAGTACATGTTGTATGATTTCATTTAGACAAAGATTTCGAGCAGGCAAAAACAAGCTATGGTGAAAGAAATCAGACTGGTGCCTGCCTAGGCCAGTCTTCTCTCATGACCCCCAAATTCAGGACAAAAAGTACTTAGCAAACTTTGTATCCAAATTATCTTGGGCATTACTTCAGTGGCCATGTTCCATTGCCAAAAGATTTACTTCTATTTTCCACTAATTTAACTCATGGCCTGGCACACAGGAAAAAGAAGATGGCATTCTAAGAATAATTAGATGTGAATAATATGCTCCACAGTCTTTATTTTTAAAAACTACCCTATTTTTCAAGCATGTAACATGAAAAAAACTGTAAAGACAAAGAAAGTGTAGCTCATTCTTCTCCTGGAAGGTTATTTTTTGTTATTCAGACTTAATCTAATCACATTTCAATGTTATCCTTATAAATATATGCTTTAGGAAGTACCTATCAGCAAATGTAAGAGTTTATTCCATGTTTGAAATGCCTCATCCATTAAAAGTGAATGGGCTTTTTTACAGGACGGTGTAAACAGAGTTCACAAAACCCTACAGCACCTTATCCACATCATCCAGACTCAACAGGAATGGTAAAATAACAAAAGGCCATAGTGGAAAATACATTTGCCAAAACCCAGCCCACCCATAGCTTTTTCAAATCTATATTTATAAAAGACTGGCAGTCTCCTATCATATGAAATATGAATTTGTAGGACATTGAGTCTTCTGGGCTCTTTTGACAGAATATGGCTGAGCTAAATGGTATTGTGTTGGATTATAGCACAATACAAAAGAGATGTGATATTTTATTCTCAAGTAAGAGAGGCTCCACAAGTTTATTTGCATAATCATAAAATAATGTGGTTGAATACTGGGGTCTTAACACTTTGTTCATTGTAGAGACACCACACCTGACATCAGCACATCAAGGAAGAGAGGTTTAATTTGGGCTCACATTTACAGGTCGTGGTCGGCTGGCTCCAAGGCAGGACTGCACGGTGCTCACCTCACAGAAGAGGAGCAGAGCGAGAAGGGAGAAGCAGGAGAGGGAGATGGCCTTCCAGGTCACAGCCCGGCAACTGTGATCTGCTAACCAGACCCCTCTCCCCGCCAACATCACACTCAGCAGTAGAACCCATGTAACTCAGTCACCTTCCACAAGCCCTACTCTGAGTGCATGAGGCTTTGGGGGCACATCCAGATGTAAACCATAGCAAGTGGAAAGCATTGCTTCACCCTCCCTGGAAAGGACTGTATTAAGCCCTGCTAACTAGGAACAGGGCTGTCAAGAACTATATTCTTAGATCCTAATCTTAACCCTTACCTCCCGCACTGAGCAGATGTTAATCCCACGCGCTGGATAGATTTTACTGTTAATGTCTCTTCGTTCTATTCCATGTGTACTTGTATGCCATCCAGTGGTCTTCCCCATTACGTCTTTGACATATATCCATCCTGCTGCCATTAAGAAAAAAAACCCAGAAAATCTCCAAAATCTTGTTATTTGTCAACCCACACACAGAAACAATAGGACAGGTGTCCTGACCATTGCAGGTATTGGCATGTGCAGGGCTGGATATTTTGCTGCCTTCTTCCTTCTGAACATCCTGGCTGGGCAGGTGAGTCACAGCAGTGGGGGGAAGGGGATTCACACTAAAAGACCAAATCTGACCTTTCCTGAATACAATGCCTGGACCCCCTTGCTGCCACTCTGGTCCTGTCTTCAAGACCTAAAAAATACAATGATAATTTGTTCTTTTAATTGTCATGCTGGTATACAAAAAAACAAAATACTTCTGAATGGGGAGGTGTACTCCTGCACCACAGAGCAATGAGGGAAATTTCTGGAGACAAGCACTGTTTACTTGAGATGCTACATGTGACAGTTGAACAGCTAAAAGTTAACCTAAAAAGAACAAAGTTCCCCAAATGTTATGGGTATGACAACTGGTCTAGCCTCACAGAGTGTACTTTCCCTTTCTAACTCAGTGGAAAAATACAGAGATAACTAGCAACTAACAGATTAGTGTACTAAGATACTGATGAATCTGTATGGTGAGAAACCAGCATTCACCTGCACCCCATTAGCAATTAATCCAAGAACTTGTAGAGTATAATGCTACTTTTCTTCTGGATGATATTTACAACTGCATTAATTTTGTATTAATTTTGTTCTAATTTCTGCTTAACTATGGAGTCTCAATATGAATTAAAAAGACTATTGCTATGAAATACTATTCTACAAAATGTAACCTATAACCCTTACAATTCTGTAATTCTAATTGTTTAAGTAACCAGTTCCTCTGGTTATAAGATTAAAATAGGTCTCTCCATTTTTCACAAGACATAAGTATCAGGCTGAAAGAAGATTCTCTTTTATTTATTTACTTGATTTATGCAGAAAGGTGTACTAAATCTCCTTGTTCCTTTTCATTTTCAAGTGTAGAAAATATTTCTACGGCAGGAACAAATAGACAGTGGCAGTTGTGGTCAGATGCTCTGCTTTACTCAGATAAGAAGTGGACAGCATCTCATTGTAATTAAGCCAATAAATAAGCATTCATACATATTGAAAATCTGCATGTGCATCCCTTCACAAGGCAAACTGTTTAGACTACACCATAGGCAAATGTATGGGCAAAAGAATGGAGTACCTCTGCTACTGGGAGATCCTTGAAATTGACAGGAAAAGAGAAATAACTAAAATGAAACTGAAATCAATGATTATCTTTTGAGAAATTTTTTTACTTCATGACAAAATAAATCTATTGCTGTATTCCCCATCTTTTTAATACAAGGGTTATTGGAAAGGCTGTTTAAAAATTATGGTATACACAGACACATATGTTTGGAAATCTCTTATGCCTCATCATATAAAATCTACTAAAGTGATCAAATAGTCCACATTAAAAATAATTTTCCAAGGCCGGGGATATAGCTCAGCAGCACAAGTGCCTGCCTGGCAAGTGCAAGGTCCTGAGTTCGATTTCTGATACCCAAAAAATAAAAATAGATGAGGCTAAATATAATTTTCCTACACAATTTTTGAAAGGACTTTTATGTTACAATGCTGACATTTTTATTATTTTTCTCTTTGATGCAGATCTCAGACGTTCTTTGGGCCCTTGTGTCTTGTGTCTTAGAAGCTGTATACATTGCTTGGTGGCTCTGGAATCATTTAGTTAGTGCCAGTGAGCTTTGGCAGCTGGGTGGGCCTTGCTAAAATTTCCTTTCTCTTTCACTGGCCATCGTCTCCTTCCAGAATTGACAGCCTGACACTATGACCCTTTTTTATATTTGGTGACGCCAGGTGAATGATGCTTCTGGTGTCATTAGGTATTTCTGGTTTTTAACTTCATTTGTTATCTTTGCTCAAAAGTCTTACACTTAAAACAAAAATTAAGAACTATCACTTTGGTTCTTTCCCAGTGACATGAAATTAATACATTATTAACATTTTAGATATTTTAGGAAGTATCTGTCATTCTTTGGTTGTCATTTCTTTAGGCAACATTTTCTCCTAAATTACTCCAACTAAGATAAAATTGAGCCTAAATTTAATCTTTAATATCATTTACTTTCTTTTTAAATGGCTCAAAATTATTTCTCTCTATATATCTAGATATAGATATAGATATATATACATATATATTTTGAGACAGGGTTTTGGCCTTGTGGTTGGCTGGTCTTCATCATGTAGCCCAGGCTGGTCTCAAACACATAGAAATTCTCCTGCCTCAATTTTCCAAGTGCTAGGATTATAAATGTGAGGCACCACACCCAGCCCTATTTCAATACTTTTAACCAAAGTTGCCCAAATCTAAAGCATTCTTCCTCTGGTGATCTCATAAAGGTGAATATATGTCAGGGACTTATTACAGAAATGTGTTAATATATTCAGAGCAGCAATACTACCTCTTACCCCTTTTGCATGAAAAATACACTGAAAGCTCAGCTCACTACATTTATTTTCCTTCCACAGTACTGCTTGCTAAGTTCTTTTCTGTTTGCTTCATTATCATGCTTCTAGCCATTTTCTACTAATTTGTGTATTTTAAAAGTTTACCTTTTTGACTACCTTGTTGGGACAAACCCCTAGAGTCCCCAAGTTATTTTTTTCTTCCTATTATCTCTGATAATGATATTATTATCATAAAAGTCAATTTGTTCCTTCTACACTGGTATTGAAATAGAAAGTGATGGTGTGAATGGATTTTTTTAAAAATGTGAATAATAGAAAGCGTTTTGTTGTTTGTTTAGTTTTAAAGGCTTTCATGGATTGAATTTGAAGATTTACAGAGGATGGGGCAGACTTTCCCAGAGAAAGTTGTATCCTGTGACACACTGACCTCAAGTAAGGGAGAGTAGATTTGACAGAAGTATCACCCTTCTCAGGGTACAGTGGGCCCTCATATCCTCAGGGTTTGTATTCCTGATTTAACCAAGCCTGAGAGAAGAAAAGGAAATGGAATCTGTACTGAACACATATGCACTTTTCCCTCCAATTGTAAACAATGCAACAGGACTATTTACACAGCATTTATGCTTGCACATTGCATTTAGCAGTATTACTCATTTATAGATAATTTAAGATATCTGGGAGAATATATATGCTTCATGCAAATGGTGTCATTTTATGCAAGGGACTTAAGCATTTCAAGATTTAGATATCTTGGTGTGTGTGTTTGGAGGAAGTTTTGAACTACCACCCTTTGGATACGAGGGAACATTGTATTTACATCTTAAAAGGGGAGGATAGAGAGGCAGTTATTTCACAGCTGATTTGTTCTAAATGTTGCAGGAAAGAATGGAGTATCCTTGCAGCCCTCATTTGCATTTTTTTGGAATCACTGTCTTCTAAGGAGAAAATATGTAAAAGAAAATATTATAATGAGAGTATAGTACACATCCCACTGAACTGCAATAATTTGTTGATTGTTCATTTCAGGGCAACAACTGACAGTTTTCGTAACTCAAAGCCCTGCATTGTGGATGCTTCTGTCTGAAGAGCCTGGAACAGTGGTTTCCCATAATCAGATTCAGTACCTCAGTACTTGTTATATTTAAAATATTTTTCCATGGTTTTCTATCTGGAGACTAAAATTTTCTAGTACTTGTACATGTTATTGATAGCTGTAGGGACAATATTTTAATTTCTGAATAGAAAGACTAAATCTACAAAAGTTTTTGTTGACTGGTTTATAATGTACCATAATCTGTGCTCGCATCTGTAAATGTCTTTTCACCCGAGGCACTGGAGCCAAAGCTCCATTCTGAGTGTACCATCTTCCTTTCACCACCAGGTAGCAGCACAGATAATAAAATCAGTTCCATAAACATCTTGTGGGATCCACCCACACCAGTTTATAGTACAAAATAACCAACCGCTTGTAGAAAATATGTGCTAATCGTTTGGAGAATTTTTTATACCCATATTTAGTACTCTGAGTAACTACTTTAAAGATAGAAATACTCAATATATTAACTATTGTTTTTCTCCTATTATTTTGTTAGGAAATTTTGTTTTACTTTTTTTCCCATAAAATTAAAAAAAATTATTAAATAACAAATGGCTGCATTATGCTTCAGGCTTTTAGGACAGCCCAGTGCATTACCTTAGGCTATAATTCTACAACAGAATCACATCAGCTGAATGAAGAATTAGTCTAAGGTTCCTTCCAGTTCTAAGACAAATGGTTTTCCAGGTTGATCAAAGACAGAGACCATCACGGGGACAAAGGGCAGGTGAACTTTTGGGCCACGGTTTAATCTGTTGTTCATTAAAATGGTTTGTACTTTCTTCTGAGACAGGTAGTGACTCAAAATCTGCTTTTGCTGAAAAACAGTGATTCTTCACTCAGGCCTACAGATATGCAAAGGGGAGTTAAAAACAGGACAAAGTTTGGCATTTCTGCCCTCATTTTGTTTCTGTCTCCTTTATTACCTTAAAACTTTGGTTCAGGTCCCTGAGTAGCTCTGCATGTGGGCATGTTAATCATTTAGGGAGTGTCTACTTAAAAACTGGTCATACAAGGTTGATTTGCCCTAAACTTATATAAGCTATCTCATCCCTCTTCAAGACAGAGGCTTCAAGATAAGAGATGTCCTGAGATATTCACCTACGAATGGGTGCCCAGGAGCCTTCAGTCATTGCTCTGAACCTCCAGTCACCTGAGATTCCCACAGAGCCTCTGCAAAACTGAGACCGCCCCAAGAAAAACAGTCATCTCCTGGAGACTGAACTGGCCTCTCAGGCAATAAGGACATCTCCAGGGCCACTTCGCAAAATCCACACTGAGAAGCTGTCCAACCAGACCTAGTCTGATCTTTACAGAGTTGTGTCTCCTTTAGCTCCTCAAACTGAAGTCCCTTCCCCATTTCATCTTACTTTTTAACTTTACCTAATGAATCAGCCTGTTTCTTGTACTGAGTTATCCTGAAATTGGTTTCTGCACTTCTTATCTTGCCCAGGCCGAGCTGAGGTCTCCGTCGGAGGGAACTCCTGGAACTCTGTTCAGCAGCAGATCCGCTCTCTACTGCCCACCCTACCTTTGGTTTTTCAACTGTGGGGGTAAATAGTAGATGGCTGAGTTCATCCCCAGGTCAGGATTAGAAGGTGCTCTCAGGCAGAATCAAATCTGAGGAACAAGAGCCCCAGGACCTCACCAGGCCTCCCATTGCAAGGTGAGCTTGTTTCACAAAGCTCAAATCTGGACAAAGGTCTGACCAATAGGAATGTGTTTACCAGTATCAGGCAGAGATTTGAAACTAGGACCATTCAGGAAAGCCTAGTGTATGCAGTGCTCAGTCCCATGGGCAGCTGTGAAAGGACCTACTTGTACTTTCTCATTTTCATTTCTTTAATACCAAATTAATAGCAGCTTCTCACTCTGGTCTGCTTCCCTTCCCTGTACACGAACATGGAAACATAAGTAGCTTTCTCCACCAGCTTCCCCACAGGTAGGGAAGACTGGCAGAAGCAAGCCTATTGCCTGTAGCAGCAATGACAGCACACCGTCCTTTCAGCTCCACCCCCTGCCGCAGTGTTTCAGTCTCTCTGTGTAGCCCAGGTGGGCCCTGAACCCATGACGAGCCTCTTGCCTCAGCCTTCTGAGTGGCTTTTCTTTCTTGCTGGTCTTACTCTCCATGTTCTCTCTATTCCTTCCAACCACACCCAAGTCAATTCAGGACATTTTAACGAGGAGGGTGAGGTGCCTTAAGAGGAATCGAGACACGAATATAGAGGAAAGGACAAAGGCCTACTTACTTTAAAAATCCCAAAATTGCTTTCATGTGGGATTAGGTTATCACATGAATGTGTGGAGACTGCTTTTCACAGGAGGTAAAGTTCTTAAAAGATCGCTCCTTAAGGACTTCAGTAAGACTGCTGACATTACTGCTTGTACGTGGAGTGGGCTTGTTTTTCCATCTCCTGGATTCGTCCCATTATCCTTCTGAGCACCCCTCAGAGCAAAGCTTCAAGTAAGGATATTGATGTGGAGGGTTTATTTGAGACCTGATCCCAGGAAGCAAGAGTCAGAAAAACAGGCAGAGTGAGATAGTCAAGGAAGAAAAACCACTCAGCAGGCTAAGGCGAAAGGCTTACCACAGGCTTGTGGCAGACTGGGCTACATAAGTGAGTTCAGTGAAGCACATAAGAAACAAATAAGCAAACAGAAAAGGAAAAAAAAAGAAAGAAAGAGATAGAGAGAGAAAGAGAGAGATAGGAAGGGAGGAGGGAAGGAAGGAGGAAGGAAAGAGAAAAAGAGACAGACAGACAGAAAGAAAGAAAGAAAGAAAGAAAGAAAGAAAGAAAGAAAGAAAAAAGCTGCTACAATAAATAGGTTTGTTTCTGCCAGGACCTCAGAAAGGCATCCAGGAATGCTCACCCAAACAACAGGAGGTTTGAGCAGCTGCTACCAGCTTCCATCCCATGCTGGTTGAGGATTTCTCCCACAGCTATTAACTTTGACATATGTCTGGGCTGTGTTTAGGTACTGGCAAACTCCTACGATGCTGGATATTGACCGGGGGCAGAAAGCTTAGCTCCAGTAATGTGGGCAGGGCACGGGAAGCCAGGGTGTCTGTGGAACTGTCCATTGAAGCTGAGCCTGAAATGAGAGGTGGGCTGAAAAGGCACAAAGCAGGCACCATTGGGTTAAACAGTTGCACCCATACCATCAGGCAAAAGGATCCTTGCCCTGGATCCTGGGCTTTAGAAAGCACTTGCTCCTCCACTGACTGTACCCTTCCCACCCAGAGCATGCACCTTTTCTTCTAACCCATGGTCTGGGCTCCCAGGACTCTAACCAAATGGCCTTGAGCCTTTGTGACCTCTTCCCTGGTCATCAGCAAAGGGCAGATAGCTTGCCCAGAGGTGCCCAATGTGCTGCTGTCTGAAGGGACTGAGGCTGTGTGGATGGAGTTTGAATGGGACCTAGGGCATGCACATGGACTATGCTAAGCTCTTCACCAGGGCTGGGGTGGGAGGGAGGGGGTTGGCCTCTGGTGCTAGGAGCCAGCTGTCCCTGGGTCACTGCATTCCTGAGCAGAATGCCAAGGAGTGTGAGACCTCTAAATGCAACTTTGTCCTTGCGGCATGTTACAGAGGTGTATTTGTAAAAGCAGGAAAATAGAACATATGTAGGTGTTTGTTAGCTTGATTTATAACTCATAATTAATTAGACAATGCAAATGTGGGCTGAAAGTCAAATTTCATTATATTCTGATTTGTGTGGCCTTGAACTAAGAAAAGGGGACCTTGAGAAGTAGGCTTTGTAGGCTCGGATGGTTTCATAGAATTCCCAAGTTCGTTAGCTTCTGTCATGACTCATGATTGTTACTAAAATGAACTTCATTTAAAAATCAAGAATTATTATTTAGGTCAGCAATTAGAAGGCGCTAGACTCACAGTTTCTGGGAACAAAGGATATGAATAAGTAAACACAGGGGAATTACACCTGGGGCTGAGACTGAGAACAGTACCTGTGAACTTCTTTGTGTTGACTTAGCCCAGGCTGCAGAGACGGCATGTATCTGGGATGGCAAGGAATGTGGAGATGGCAGAGAGTTGCAGGCCCCTCGTGAGGCAAAAATGAATGTTGCCAGAAAAGAAGAAATTGCAGGAGGAAAACCCAAAAAAGGTGGAACATGGAGTTAAAGCAGAGCCTGCAAAATTGAGCAGCTAAGAGAGAGAACCAGTTCAGCAATTTGAAAACACAGCCCAGTGTTATTTCCCCACCTGGCCCTTTTTTCTCTCTCTCTGCTTCCTGGCAGCTGTGATGTGAGCAGCTTTTCTCCACGATGCCCCTGTACCTTGCCACCCGGCCTTGGGGCCAGTGGACCATGAGCTGAGAGCATTTTATCCAAAATAATTCTCTTCTCCTTTAGGTATGGTTTTTTGAGTATTGTGTCCCAGTGGTGAGGAGGCAATTGGGACCAGTATTAATTGCTGAGCTTGGCCCCTTGGATACAGGGAAGGGAGAGCACAGTCTCTGCTTTCAAGTGACTTACATTCTAGCACAGCAAACAAGCACAGTCATCCCTGGGTGTCCACAGAGGATTGGTTCCGGCAGCCCTTCTCCCCTACAGGTAATGAGATCCAAGGACGCTCAAGTGCCTTACACAAAACACCACATGCAGTATTTACATATAACCTATGAATATCCTCTCATATATTTAAAATCATCTCTATATTACTTATAATGCCTAATACATTATAAATGCTATACAAATAGTATACTGAATTATTTATGGACTAATGACAAGAAAAGAATCTGTGCTTGTTTAGTGCAGGTGTAATCTTTTTTCCTGTTTTTTATACAGTTGATTGAATCTCTGGATTCAGTACCCATGGCCGTGGAAGGCTGACTATATGTACATGAATATGACATTATATGATAGACATAGGCAACAAATAACTATCCTTTTCTATAAACCTAATTTATAAAATTTTAAACCTAAAAATATTTTCTCTTCTTCTTAAAAAACCCGTTACATAATCTTAAAGGATTTTCAGTTTATAATCTTCATCTAAACTGCAGGAGCATCTGCTGGAGAAATACTGTTTGGAGCCCAAGTAGTTGAAACAATTGAGAGAATTGCATTAGTAGAACTGCGATAGGCCCCATCCAGAAATCTCACGACAGGAGAGAAGTTCTAAGGTAGAGGAATAAGGCTGCATCCAAGTTTCTCAAAGCTGTTCAAGTTCGACAAGTATCTTGAAAGCATCAAGCTCCAAGGGCTGACAGTAGATACTCATGCCACAGAGTTCAACACCCTTTCCAGCCCCTTTCTTGATTTTGACCTTTTAACTTTTTTTGAATGTGCATCTCTTTTTGCTAGTAAGGAAACAGAATCAACCAAAGGCAACTACAGAGAGCAAGGCCAAGTCTTGTTCAGTAGAATGACACTGTCCTCATTCTGTTTAGTAGAATGATACCGGAGTCCTGTGCGCTACCAAGAGTGTTATAAACTCCAAATAACAATGATTTGTTCACATTAGGAAACAGCCAAAATTCCAGTCCTTCAAGGCATGATGTACACAGCATCTTGATCTACAAAGGAGAAATGATCCAAATTATATGCTGGCAACCCTATTGGGAAACCAGATCAGAGCTGGCCAGAGATGGATTGTCACAGAAAATGTTTATATTTTGAAAACTCCAAGTCCTTTTGCATAATAAAAGTTTCCAGTTCAATCTCTTCCAAAATTCTCTTTTATATTCGTCTATGTCCAATTTTGTAGTGCAAGCAAAGAAAAGGCAGGAAGCAGATCAGAATGTGCTGATGGTCTACTCTAAAGACCAGACTCTGCCATGGCAGTTTGTGTTGATTCCCTTCTATTCCTACATCAGCAATAACATGAGTGTTACAGATGAGGAAATTGAAACTCTGGGGGAATATACAACCTACCAAAGTCACACATAGCTTGCATATGTAGGGGTTAGAATTAAAAACCAGTACATGTAATTCCTAAGACCTACTTCACCATGTAGTTTCTATTTTTCCTTGCAACCTCCTTGACTGAGATATTTCTGCATTAAAAGCTAATAAGTAAGAAGAAGTACTGATCTTACACTTCATTTTAACATCCAAGGGCTTGCTCTTTTTCTTTTTCTTTTTTTTTTCTTTTTTTTTTTTTTTTTGAGACAGGATCTCACTATGTAGTTTAAGTTGACCCTGAGCTCACTATATAACTCAGACTAGTCTGGAACTCACCTGCTCCAGCTTCCTGAGAGCTGATATTACTGGCATGTGCTACCACACTCTGCCGTCAGGCTTGCTTTTAAAGTTTGGAGATATCATAACATGACAATAACTTGCTTTTATCTGAATACTGAGAATTATACTACTTTGTCTAGAGATTTGTAATATTCCAATCCAAATTGGATGAAAGGTATGAAGCTCCTTTACTGGAAGACTCGCCTTGTATAATAGAGCAGAAGTAATTTGAGTTGCTATGAAGTTGCTGCTTCTGAATTTAAGCTAGCTGGGAAGGAATAGGTGTTCAAAATGATCTCCATAATCTTCACTTGAAAAATATAAGTACCTTTTAGATTAATCAGTCTCCCATTTATAGATGAGCAGACAAAATCCAATCTAAAACACTAGCATTTTTTTTTTCTTTTTTGCTATCTCTTGAAGCAAGCAAACAAACAAAAGAAATCAGTACTGACTGCTGACTCGTAGGCAGCAATGTTTCAGGGAAACCAGTTGACTGGCACTAGTGGATAAGATTTTGGAAACTGAGCGAGTCATAAGCCTATACACAGCATGATCAGCAATTAGCTTGTTCAAACTCCAGCTTCATTTAAATTTTGATGTGAAGACTGAGGTGAGGTTTTCTATTTTGAGGATGAGTTGAGGTGACTTTGGTGAGACCTGTTTCTCAAAAATTAATTGAGCACCAGAATGACTTTTGGAGCTCCAATTATTGACCATGGTTAATAATGATGTCTTTTCAAGTGCTCCTGCCCCACACAACAGTAACTATGTGAGGGGATGGGTATTGTTCTGGCTTGTGTCTAGCTGTCCCCTAAAGCCTCATGCAGGCATACGTGGGGCCTTTCAGAGGTGGCTGGATCTGGAGTGTGTGTCACTGGGATTAGGGGTGTGTGATTACTAAATTAGTCCACTGATTGGTTTGGTACCTGCCCTGAGCTGAGTAGCCTAGATAGAATATAACAGGATTAGAAAGAAGCTGCCATAGTAACTTGTGGCCTTCTGCCTTCTGTCCACAATGGACTGTTTCTCCTCTGTGATGCCCCTCTGCCGTGCCATCCTGTTTGGAGCTAGCCAACTATGAATTGAAGCCTGTACAAATTTGAGCTAAATAAACCTTTCCTCTTTAAAAAAAAAAAAAAAGACTGAGGTGAATGTAAGAGTAATAATGTTTTTAGTTTGACGTGATCTAGAAGTCAGAAGACAATATCTATGAACTGTTTGTCACTCTCTTCATTCTCCCCAAACTCTCTAATATATTGCTCACTTTTTTAAACAGTGTAACTTGGGGAAAAATTATTCGTACATCTTTGATCTTCTGTCTATAAAATGGAAACCAAAGGACCACACTTCCTGTTTCTTCCTAAACATAATGTAAAAAATAGCAAACCTTTCTGGTGAACTCACTTGCAGGTATTATGGTTTATTGTCATATTTTGTTATTTGTTTGCTTTTTGTTGTAACCACCTGGCCAGCCCTGGTACCTTTTCCTACTTCTCATAGCTGCTTAGTTACTGTCTTTCCTCCAAAGGCTTTGGCTCTAATTAGAGGAAAAGTAAACATGAACTGAGTTTTCATAAAGCTGCTAGATGATCTGTGGAAAAGAAACAGGTAAGAAAGATGCATGTTAAGAGTGGGATGAGGTTTTATTTACTCTCTCGTGTATCATTTATAATTTCTTGTTTTTATTTTTTATTCTCTTTAACAGTTTGATCAACCTTGCATTCTTATATCTGGTAATCTGAGCAACTTGGTTGAAGATAACAATATGTAATATAACAACCACTGTTAATTCCTATCATTTTGTTCTGAAACCCTGTATCATTCTTATTGTTTTTGCTTTGTTTTGTTTTTGTCAGTGTTGTTAGTATTTTGCTATTGCTCTTTTTAAATTATTCTCTTTAAAAAAAAAAGAGTGGGATGAGGAAGAGATAGACAGTTGGAATTTTTGCCTCTAATACTTTGTAAAAGTTCTGTACCCATCTTGAAAATTTGGTGGACACTTCCAAACAGAACTTGAAGGTGTCAGTAGACTGGCCCCAGTTTGCCCAAGTGTAAACATACTGGCTACTTAGTAGTTTGGTGAAGAGGAAGAGGGGACCCTGCAAGGAACAGATGTTTTATAACAGATTGATTTTAGTGAATTCCCACAGTTTGCAGGTATCATCACCTCAATTCCAGGATGAATGCTTTTCATGTTAATCTTACCTTCCCAACTTGCTGTCCCCATTGTATCACTTGTGTCTAGGCTGCAGTGTTATAGCTGTGCCAGAGTCCTTCCATGCTTAGGGTGCTTTTCTCCTGGCTTTCTCCAGTATGGGCAACAAAAGTGCTTAACAAAATAGCTGGAGGAGTCTGAGTAGGAGCAGCTAGCCCTTCCTAATTAGGTTGGAGGTTTAAGTGGCAAAATGCTCACCTCAGTCTGTGCATTTGTCATCAGCAGAAATATTTCCTTATCTGTCCAGGAGATGGGAAAGGTTATAGAATTGATAAAGACTTGCAAGGCAACAGAGAAATCATGTAGACATATTCAGAGGTAGTTATCACTGCTGATTTTCCCCGCCACCTCCTGTTCCAGGGAAATTGTGTACTTGTGAAGCAGCAAAAAGTCTACGTATGTGAGAGCAGCCATCTCTTCTCCAAAGACAGCAGAAGAATGGAGGAGTTTGTTTAACAGAAATGACTGGATGGACAAGCAATGAGGGACCAGACTGTAGCAAGGACATGCCATTGATTGTGTGTATCCAGTATGAATATCCTGATACAGGGAGAGCAGAAACCTGGGAGGAAATTCAGCTGATTCAGCCCAAGTTCAGCTGATGCATGATGTAAAATAAACATACAAAAATCAGTAGTGTTATTGATACACACCAATGACAAGTTATCTGGAAGAAGAATCAAAAAATGAATCCCACCTCCCACTGCTGAAAAATACAAAAATGAAACAAAGCCTCCAGGAGTAAATTTAACTGAACTTGTGAAATTATAAAATATTGATAAAAGAAAATGAAGAATACTGAAAGGAAAGGAGAGATATATCACGCTTGTGGTTTGAAAAATTATACTGTTAAAATGTCAGTACTATCCAAAGTAATTACAGATTTAATGCAATGATACTTTTACAGAATGAGAAAAAACAATCTTAAAATCTGTGTGGTCTGACACACACACACACACACACACACACACACACACACACCCCTACATGAATAGTCAAAGAAATCTTGAACTAAAGTAACAAAACAGAGACTTTACAATGTACTACAATGCTACTGTAACTAAAGCACTATGATACTGGCATAAAAACAGACACGAAGACCAAAGGAATAGAATGAGGGAAACCCATGAATCTACAACTAACTGATCTTTGCTAAATGTGCAAGACCATTAACTGGAAAGAGAACAGTCTTTTTAATAAATGGTGCTGGGAAAATTGGATATCCACTTGTAGAAGAATGAAATTAGGTCCCTTTCTCTCAAAAGAGGTATCTGAAACTAGTCCCTTCCTAGTTTACAAAAACCAACTCAACATAGATTAAAGACACAAAAATATAGCCCTAATAGAAGAAAACACAGAGGAAGAGCTTCTGGACATTGGAATGAGCAAGATGTTTTTGCATGAGGTCCCCAAATCTCAAGAAACAAGAGCAGAAATAGACAAATGGTATCCAAATAATAGGGTGAAGAAGTGACTTACAGAATGGAAGAAAATATTTCAAGCGAAAGGTTGACCAATGGGTACCAGGTCATAGTTAAACAGGAAAAAGAAATTCTAATGTTTTATTGCACTATACGATGAGTATAGCTAGTGATAATGAGCTGTGCATACAGTTTTAAAAGGTGGAAATGATTTTTAATGTTTTTACGGTAAAGAAATGATAAATACTGAGAAGATAGATATGCTTGTCCTAATTTGAATCTTGCTTAATGTATACATATATTGAAACCACATAGTATTCCATAAACACATATACATTTTATATATCAATTTAAAATAAAAATATACAGTTTTAAAACATAAAGAAATTCTGACACAGGCTACAACATGGATGAGCCTTGACAGCATGTTGAATGGAAGAGCCAGACACACAAAAAAATATTGTATGATTCCACATACGTAAAATACCTCAAATATTCAAATACATAGAAACAAAGTGAATGGTTTTTACAAGGGGCTTGAGGACAAGGATTTTTAGGGATTATTGTTTAATAGGTATAGAGTTTCAGTTTGAGAAAGTTAAAAGTTCTGGAGATGGTGGTGATAGTTATATAGCAAAGTGATTGTACTAATGCCACTGAAATTAAAACTTAAAAGCTTTTTACATTAAAAGCTTTTAAAATACAATAAAAATTGCTATTTTTAAATTAATTCTCTTTCAGTCTCTATATCTCTCTGCCAGTGTACTATGTTTATCTACTGAGAGTATCTATTTGTGACCCTTGGACTAGTTCACAGAAATAAACTTGGTGGAGTATCATTTCTTCTAGTTGTCTTCTAGCCCACCAGTAACACTTTTTTTTTTTTTTTTTTTTTTTTTTTGT